>NW_026996406.1:0-90000 GCF_035044405.1 Drosophila montana | reverse complement strand
AAGATCTTAAATATACTTTTGACAAGGATAGGTTCAATTTGGCTGCAAACCCAAGAAACAATGTCGATGGTTCGATTCAAGGTATGCATCTATGCCTGGCCCTTCAGTTCGATTCGTAAACCTGGCTTTCTTTATTTATGAAGCCAGGTTTAGGTAAGATAGAGACCGCAAGTTGTTCTTGTAAAAGTATTCCTTGCGAATTAAAATAAATTTTAATCAAACCCTTTTTAACTTGACCTAGGTTTAGGCTTAAGATTAGCTTGATTGAGAAAAAAGACTGGAATTCCTAGCCCTAGCCAATTTGCTGCTCTGATAATAAGGTAATCCCTTGTCTCAGTTGCTTTATCATCAGCATCCAGTGCTGATTTAACCAGCTACTTATTATAAGTAGCTACTCTCCTGCAAGTTCACACAATTGCAGTCGATGGCAGTATCATCGGATCGGTTAACATATTGCAGATGCAGCTCGAAGACAGAGTCGGAGATTCTTGTGGCCCGATATTCTCATGTCTCTACATGCGATTCAACACATTCAACACATGAGCGACCCGGCGAGCTTACAAATTAAACGCATTCAAGTGCAAGGTCCAGGAATTTTGATTGGGTCAACAAAGTCAGAGCTCTCCGCGCGCGGTAGCTGAAATGCCATAACAAAATGTGTCAAGTGCCAGACATAAATGCCTAAGTAACGGCAGGAGAAGGAGACGGAGCAGGAGAGGGAAACGGAGCAGGAGCAGGAGACGGAGCAGGAGAAGGAGACGGAGCAGGAGTTGCAGCCCAGCCGATCGCCGAGCTGTGTCTCCTTCGTTTGAGCAGCCTCCTCCTTCATCACCCCCCCCCCCCTTCCCCTCGTCCCGCCATCGATTACTCTGCCCGCGGCCTTTTTGCTGTTTGCTCTGGCCATTCGACATGCAGCTCAGCTCGGCTCAGCTCGTTCTCCAGCGCATCATGAGACAATAAATTTTCGGTGCGTCACATTTTTTTTGTTCTGTTCTGTTTCCGATCGTTGTCCATTGGCTCCAGGCCGAAGCTGCGGCTCCTTCGGCTGCGCTCTTTAATATACCCTGCACACATACAAATAGCAAGGGTATATTGTGTTTAGCAGACAGTATGAACATATAGTAGTAGTATATGTGATGGGGGAGATCAATCTGATCGTCAATCAGTCTGATCGAGTCTTAATTAAACTTCACGCGCAAATCAGCTTGAATTAAAATTTCGATAGCTTCACCAGTTCCTTTAAACAAAAAAGATCGATAATTATCGGTTCTCACAAGGAAGAACTAGAGACAGTGTTGGCTAACGTGACACATTCTGTATTTAGATACCCATACAGAATAACTCTCTTCGTTTGAAACCTTCCCCAAAAATGTAACAAAATAAGTGCATCCTTATGGATAAAGCCCTGATTTGTGCCAAAATGTCAGCTTTATGCACTCCAAATATTAAAACGATCGGACAATAAAAACCGATTTTATTAAAGTCATTTTACGTGGGGCACCGCCGCTTTTTAAATGTTTTTTATAATAATAGGTATTATATATAACTGTGTGTGAATGTTTGTGTGCGTGTGTGTGTGTGGGCGTATGTGTGTTAGTGTATGCATGCATGTATGTGTGCATTTATGTATATATATATGCGTGCATGTTTGTTTTCTATGTATGTATGTATGTATGTATGTATGTATGTATGTATGTATGTATGTATGTATGTATGTATGTATGTATGTATGTATGTATGTATGTATGTATGTATGTATGTATGTATGTATGTATGTATGTATGTTTGTATGTATGTATGTATGTGTGTGTGTGTGTGTGTGTGTGTGTTTGTGTGTGTGTGTTTGTGTGTGTGTATATGTGTGTTTATGTATGCATGTCAGAATAACTTCGAAACCAACTTTCTACCGAGATATCTTTGATTTTGCGAAAAATGTTAAACACGTCTCAAATGATTTTTCATATAGGTCATTGGAAATGAATTTCTCCCACCAAATCTTTAACTTCCATTTCCACTAAGCAGCGATGGATGTGCGCAAGACCCATCAGAGGAATTTTGACAAAGATCTAGCAATGATTTTGAAGCCGATCGAAAGGTAAGCAAAAAACTTTCATACAAACGTTTTTCGATATTTTATTGCACACATGCGAGTGAAATTTCCCATATAGTGAAAATTTCAGCTAGCTCTTACGATTTGGACTTTGCGTTGATCACCTTCAGTCAATCAGTCAGTCAGTCAGTCAGTCAGTCAGTCAGTCAGTCAGTCATTCAGGACAAACAATTCCATATATAAAGAAGTAAAGTCGGAACTTATCTGCTTACAGGGCATCTTCTAGTCGTGCACTCTCCGAGCAGAGCGCACTTTTTTTTTTTGTGTGCGCTTTCCAATTAAAAATGCGCACAGTTTTCGTCGCAATTGGACTTTGCAGTCGCTGCGGCTTGTACTTATTTGTAAGTTGCACGCATGCTCCGCTCCCCCCCCCCCCCCTCCTTCAGGTCTCCCCTCTCCCCCTCCCCCTCTATGTGTCTGCTGCTCGTGGTGCATATCGTCGATCTGGCAAACCTTCTGCTGCGTCTGTCTGCCGCTCGCTGTTTTCATTAATTTACATAAAAATATCTTAATTGCAATGCGAAGAGCGCGTTTTTTGTGCTCTGCTTGGTTTTTTTTTTTCTTTCTTTTTTTTTTCTTCTGCTTATCAACGGCATGTCATGTCGCCGACGCCTGGACGCCGCGTCCTTGCAACAGCCTCCGCTGCCCAGCATTGCGTCCGTCTTTGGCTGACAAATTCGGTGGCGGCACGTCAAGATCGACGTGAATCTCGAAAAGCCTGCACAATTCGGAGTCGGAGCTGCCAGCCGTACACATGTTCTGCGACACTTGGCCAAGGCTCCACCTCCCCTCCCCTCCCCTACCCTTCCCTTCGGAGCGATCTCTCGCTCCATCATGCATAATCGCTGATAAATGCGCCCTTCAGTGCTACAAAAATGATTTGTTGATAATTAATGCAGAACCAAAAGCGAAAAAAACCAGTTTGCTGCGCGCTCACCTCAAAAGAACAGCAAAAATCGTGTTGTTGCTTTTGTTGCTCTTGTTGCAATCAGATCTTAAACGCAATCAACGCACCGTAATTCATGGCTGCAGCTCGGCATGGCTGACAGGCTGCGACGACCCCAAAAGCAGAAAAAAGAAGCTAAAATGGCCGCAACTAGCCGGCAGCTAATTGCCTGCGGAGGGGCGGAACGTGGAGGAGTTGCACATAACAAGCGCTCAATTAATGCGCTGCTCTAGCTACTTACAGCCTGTATTATTATTCCGCGATCAAATTGGCAGAAAGGAATAACCACGGACAGCAGTGTTGGCTAACGCGCGAGTGCTAGACACGTGTCGCGTGATTGCACTGATATTCCACAACACTCGGCTGTTAACGGGGGCTACATAATGTTAAGCTCTTCTCTCTATCTATTCTCTTTGCTGTTAGACAGTTGCTTGGGGCTCTCTCTCTCTTTCGTTCTTCCTTCCTTCCTTCAAAGCTTTTATTTCGAGTAACCCAAAGTCGAAAACTCTTCATCCGATAGTTAAATAACAAATATCAACTGCAGCTTGCTGGCATTGCACAACACTGGCGGCTTAATAAGCTTTCTTTCAAGCTATTCAAGAAAGAGCAGGAGACAACAAAAGCTAATGCAATTACATACAAAAACCTTGGAGACACTTCACATGGGACTTGCTGGCATTGCACAACACTGTTAAAACGGCAATAATAATAATGCTCTCTTCCAATAAGAGAGAAAGAGCAGGAGACAACAAAAGCTAACGCAATTTCTGAAGATACTTTTAAGAAGAAGCAGCAAAGGAAATGCCTAGAAAAATCAGTGTGCGGCAACAGGAAAACCTTGGACACACTTCAAGTAATTTGCTGGCATTTTACAACACTGCATGGTACAATTTAAACGTTTCTAGTCTTTGCGTGCAATTAAATGTCTTTTGGCAACATGAACTCTCACAACATTATAAAGGAGCTGCATGTTATCCCCACGACAATCAAAATCGATGCACTAAGCTGGCAGCAGGCTGTGCTCAAAGGCGGCGAGCAAATGAAACTTTATGCCGAATTGTGTGCGAAAATCTTTGAGAGCGAAAATCAATTGAACAATGCGAAAACATCGCGCAAATTGCGACATGCAAAAAAGCGAATACATAAACTGTTCAAGCGACTCGATAAGGCCTACAACCAGATGAAGCTCGTTCTCGAAACGCTGAGCGAGATCAGGCTGAGAACAGAGCACATGTGGAGACGCGTCCGCCTCTGGAACGATGATGAGCTGATCCGGGAGCATTGCATTACCTGGGAGCTGACCACGTCCAAGCTGTTGGAATTTCTGCAGTTTCTAACGCAGCGCTACGACTGCGAGTGGGAAATCAAGGAAATGGTCATGAGTGAGTAGCTTTGCCCCGTGAAAAAGGAACTTCAAACTAACCTCTCTAAACCTTCCCAGACGAGCTGGAAAAGGTGAGCGATAACTACGATGCGAACATCCTGTTGGAGGCCTGGCTTGATAATAGTCATGCGGGCGGCGATGAATTCGATCGCAAGCTAATTGCATTCTACAGTTCCATAGGTCAACGTCATGCCACAACCCAATACTACTCCAAATACGCCTGAGCCAGTGTTGTATAACTGACGAAACAAAACATTCCGATTTGAATTGATTTTCGTTTGTTTTTCTTTTTATTTTGTGATGAATTTGAGCGCAGGCTAATTGCATTCTACAGTTCCATAGGTCAATTTTATTCCACATATGCCTGAGCCAGTGTTGTAGCATGCCGCAGAAGCTTAAGTGTTGAATAACTGCATGTTGTGAAAACAAAATATTTAGATTTGAATTGATTTTCTTCATATTTTTTTTTTGAAAAATGTGCTTTCTGTACTTTGATTGAGGCTCCGAATTTGATCGCAAGCTAATTGCATTCTACAGTTTCATATTACTCCAAATAAGCCTGAGCTTTAGTGTTGAATAACTGACGAAACAAAACATTTTGATTTGAAATTGATTTTCGTTTGTTTTTCTTTTTATTTTTATTGGAAAAATGTGTTTTCTGTACTTTGTCTGCTTGCCAAAAAACCTTTATAGTTATAAAGAACTTGCAAAAAATTATTTGATTTTTATTTTTGTTGTTTGTTTTTTGGTTTTTCGTAATTTAAATTTTAATTTTTTGCTTGCACATTTTTAAAATTTGACTTGATTTGTTCTAGTTTTGACTCCACTCGGTAGCAAAAACAAAACTTCATTTTTGTAATTTGACTACAACAACATTTGGTGTGTGTGTGTGTATGTGTGTGTGTGTGTATATGTGTGAGTTTTTGCCCGTTATATAATTATTTATATAATTATCATAATTGTATATAATATGCAATTCTGTAGCTAGATTTTTTTGGTTTGACATACATTTCATCTCATTTCTTCACCTCAGCGCATCGTCGTCTAATTATGTATGTATTTATGTATATGTATATGTATTTTATGTATGTATGGCGTTTTCAACGTGCGCCCATTTGTTTTAGAAACAAATGTTAGTTTTTTTTTTATATTTTTATATTTATCAATTGTTCTTCTTGTCTTAAATTTTGTTTGTTTGCCGCCTAAGTATAATTTTCAATTGGAATTTGGCCTATGCACACACATGCTTGCGCTTAAATAGATGTGTGTGTGTGTGTGTGGGTGTGTGTGTGTGTTGTGTCTTGCCGTAAAACTAACCTCGACCTAACCTTAACAAATTTAACTTAATAATTGCATACTTTTAGGCTAGGGGCTGGGCTAGTAAATGGTTTTCTCCGCTAAACTTCATCCAACGCTTAATGCACTTATGTAATGTTTGTTTGTTTGTTTTTTTTTTTAATTCTATTTTTTTTTTTTGCATGCTTTCAATTATTTTAAGCCTTGCCATTGTCACTTAACTACTTTACAAATTTATTCGCATTTTTTTTCTCATAAATGTGTGTGTGTATAATTTGTTGCCCTCGTTTCCACTGCGAGCGCATCTTTGCGCTGCCGTGGAAACGCCTGCAAATCGCATTTTTTTTATTGTTTTTTTTTTTATTTGTATTTTTATTTCTTAGAAAATTGTTGAACTCGTAAATTGAGTTGGTTTTAAAAAATCTGTTCCCTCCATTTTGGTTTTAATTCATTTTTTTTTGTTATTTATGAATGCTTGTTGTCAATTGTTGCGTTATATGTTTTGTTTTTCTTTTCCTACTAGTGAGTATGTGTGCGTGAGTGTGTGTGTGTGTGTGTGTGTGTGTGTGTAGGTGTGTGTAGATTACAATTAAAATTATTGCTATATATGTATATGTATTTTGCTGCTGCTTCTGATTTGCGTGCTCTTCTCTTCGTTGAGAGCTGAGAGAAAATGAGAGTTAAGAACTGAAACCCTTAGCTAGGAAATTTTTTGTATTTTTTTCTTTTTCTTTGTTGTTGTTGTTGTTGCTGTCTTTTATGCATTATTCTCGTCGTCATTTGTTTAGTTTTGGTTGCTACGTGGAAAAGCTAGAAATTATTGTAAGCGTTTTTTATATACAGCGTGCACCTTTTTTTTCCGAGTGCTTTTTAATAGATATGAATGTTCCGTTATGTGAACTGCAACTGGAGCGAAGAGTGGAAACCAAAAAAAAAAAAGTAGAAAAGCCAAATGCAATGCGGTATTTAAATACCAAATTGACTGGTGTTGTTGTTGTTGTTTTTTTAAAGGGTATTCCCCCATATAGAAATAATCAAATGTGTGAAATAATTGCAAATAATTGTTGTTTATTACACAAAAAAATAGAATACTAAAATTAAAAACCAAACTACTTAAAAGTAAAGCGTGTGTGTTTATGGGTGTGAGTGTGTGTGTGTGTGTGTGTGGTAATTACTAGAAAACGTCTTTGTAAATGTAGATTTTTTGTTGTTTCGCTTTGTTTTTGTTGTTGTTGTTGTTGATAAATTATGCTAATTAAAATACACAGGTAAAAATAATTTCATTGTTTAATAATTGTTTTCTTTTAATGTAAACTTAAGTCTAGCGAAAATCCGTTTTGTTTTTAATGTGCAAAATCAATTTGTTGTGTATGAGTGTGTGTGAGTGTGTGTTTGTTTTTGTTTTTTGTTGTAGAAAGCTTTCATTTATAACCACATTATGTTAATTTGTACACATTTCTTTTAAGTAATTCATTATTAAACAATTGGCTATGTGAGTGTTGTGTATGCAGGTGTGTGTGTGTGTGTGTATCAGTGTGTGTATCAGTGTGTGTATCAGTGTGTGTGTGTGCAAAGTACAACAAAACACAATTTTTATAAAACAGTCCCTAACGCTCAAAACTACTTACTGACTTAAAATCCCTTATACCATAACTTTCCCCTCCCTTCTCCCTTCTCCCCCATGCATGCCCGCCCTTCCCTCCTTCGCTCAACATCTGCGCTTTGCGTCCAGATATATGTATGTGTATATCGCTCTATATATATATATAGTTGTTATATATGCATGTACAGTATACCGATTCCTTTTGTATATGTGTGTCTGTCTGTGTGTGTGTGTGAGTTTTCGCTTTAACATTAAATTGTATTTGTTTTTTGTTTTTTTTTATAATAATTTAAACTAATTCTCGCTTTGCACAAAAAATTTACACAATTTATTAATTTAATTTAGTTTTTTAATTAGGTTTTCGCTTTTTGTTGCTACTCATTGTATAATTATAATTTTTCTCTTAATTTTGTTGTTGTTTTGTTTATAATTATTGTTGTTGTTGGTTTTGTTGTTGTTCTTACTGCTTACGGCAAATTGGTTGTAAATATGTACAAATTTCCTTTTTACTTACAGACTAAAAATGTTTTTCATTTTTCGTTTTTTAAATCTTGCGTATTGTATATGATCTATGTATATAATATATATAAATATGCCCCTATGTGTGGTTGGTTTTTTTTTGTTTGTTTGTTTGTTGTTGTTGTTTTTTCTTTTTGTATATGTATAAATATTAAACACTAAAACGAACGCCAGCCTAAAAAACAATTCTTGCACTATACACAATTCTCAATTAATAAATAGTAATGCTGTTTTTGCTACTCTCAAGACTTAATCGGTTCGGTTTATCGAATCAATCATCGCTCATCGCTCATCTCTCATTGCTCATTGCTCATTGCTAATCCATCTTACTTTCTTCTTCTTCATCATCTTCATCATCTTCTTCTTACTTTGAACACCCTGTGATAAGGCTGTAAGGCGGCGGCGGCTGTTATTACAAGGCTCTGTGTTTACGCTAACTGTGCGTTACACTCTGTTAACAGTTCATGTTTTTAATATTACTGTTACGGCTGCTGTTATTCTTACTGGTTACTTAACTTCATCTTCTTTTTTTTGGACTGTTAACTTCAGTTGTTGGTTGCTTGGTGTTTTATTTGTTGTTGTTGGAGTTTCTTTGTTTTGGTATAGCACTTGTGGATATTTCGCTATTATATGGAAGTACAGCAATTGGAAGCAATCGACTGTTACTGTTACTCTGTTACTGCTACTGTTACTGCTAGTGTTACTGTCACTGTTACTGCTACTGTTAATTCTCTAGTGTTGTGTATTGCTTGTTGTGCGCGCGCGCGTTTATGCTATCGCCGCCGTTAAATAGTATAAGTCCATGAGGGTCTGCACATTGATGGGCAGACAGGAGAGTCGGTCGTGTGTATTGGAATCGAGAGCCAGCCAGGAGAGCGCATTGTAGCCCTCGAGGACAAAGCGCAGGACATCGGCCGTTAAGGTCGAGTCCAGGGGATGATCATTTGCCGACTGATGGGCATTGGTCGAGTTGAGTATATCGTCGGCTATCTGAATGTTGGGCACATGCAAATGCAATGCGGTCTTCAGGAAGACGGGACACACATCCTCCAGATGCGGACAGGCGGACCAGAACCAGGCGGGCATTCGACCCGTCGGCGCCGTCGATACCATATAACCCACCGAAATGGGCTGCTGATTGAGGGAGCCCACCTGCAATCGAAAAGGAGAAACAAGTCTTGAGTAAGTCAATCCAAATGGATAAAATGAGTTATTATGGGCTACGACGCACCTCCTCGACCTCCTGCGGTGGCGTGCATTTGAAATTGTTGCCGCCGGCGCTCTGCCAGCTGCGATTGTCCTCCATGCGTCCCGGGCTGCCGTGATTCGAGACGCGATCCATGTGAGCTGCTGTGCAAAAGGATAATCCGTGAGACAAACGATCAAAGCGAATGCAATTTAAATGCGATACTCACAGTCCCAGAAGAGGTCGCCGATATCGGCATCGCTGAAGTCCTCGTTGCCCTCCTCCTCGCCAAAGATGAAGTCGTCGTCCACCTGCGGCTCGTTCTGGAATTGTCGTGTGAAGGACTGCAAGAAAAAGTCGAGTCAAAATAACAATCAATAGGAATTATTAAAGGAGGTAATCGACAAAGGAACAACGGTAATCGTATATCGGTAAGCAAATCAATTAATCGATAAACCGATTAACCGATAATTAGCGAGTTCTTTCTTTCTACTTACAGCACAGACTGCACTCGTGGGAAAGACCAGAATGTGGGTACGGTAATCCACAAAGGAATAGTGGTTATCGTATATCGGTAAGCAAATCAATTAACCGATTATTTATCGATAATTGATAATCGATTTACCGATAAATACAGAGCTTTCTCTCTCTACTTACAGCACAGACTGCAAAATGTGTGTACGGAAATCGTCAAGGAGACAAGGGTAATCGAATACCGGTAAGCATATCAATTGTTAACCGATAAGTTATCGATTAACCGATAATTAAAGAGTTCTTTCCTTTTACTTACAGCACAGACAGGAAAGGCCCAAATGTGTGTACGATAAGCGACAAAGGATTATTGGTAATGGTATATCGGTAATCATATCAATTAACCGATAATTACAGAGTTCTTTCTTTAAACTTACAGCACAGACGGAACATGTGGGAAAGCCCGGAATATGTGTACGGTAATCGACAAGGAGACAATGCTAATCGGATATCGGAAGGCATATCAATTATTAACCGATTAGTTATCGGTTATTGATAATCGATTAACCGATTATTAAAGAGTTCTCTTTCTACCTACAGCACAGACAGGAAAGACCCGAATGCGTGTACATTAATCGACAGGGAGACAGCGGTAATCGTATATCGGTAAGCATATTAACCGATTAATCGATTAACCGATAATTGAAGAATTCGTTTGTTCTACTTACAGCACAGACAGCACTGGTGGGAAAGACCAGAATGTGTGTACAGGTGACATCCTGCGGCGTCGACAACGGATTCTGCATGGAGATCTGCGAGAAGCGCTCATCGGGCGTAAACTGATCGGGCATTACGCGCAGTTTGGCATCCGGTTCCAGTGTGACCAGACAGGCGGACAGAATGGTCGGCGGATACATGAGAGTGCACTGTTTGCACATGTCCTTGAACTGTTTGGAGGCCTTCTGGAGCTGTTGCTTGCTGAGCAGGTAGCTCCAGGACTTGAGCTCGCTATGGCCGATGCGTCCGATCCGTCCGATGACCAGACGCCACATCTGCGACGTCTGCGAGATGAGGCCCATGACGAAGTCCATGAGCTTGCGCAGGGCCACATAACGTGCTGGCGCCTTGCGTCTGCGCGCCCGATTCGGCACATCGATATTGATGCACACCTTCTCGAGCAGCTCGCCGCGCTCATCCGTCGCGGTGGCCAGCAGCCAGGACTGATCCTCGCTCAGGCAATAATTGCAATACATTACGGAATAACGCGTCTCGTTCTGGCCGTGCATGCTGCCGGCGGCGCGGGAGAAGTCCGTCTTGTCGTTCCGTTCGTGCATCGGCGCCAGGACAAAGGGCGCGGTGTACATCTTGTAGGCACGCCTGTTCGGTTCGTCCTTGGTCTTGAGAAACGCCTCCATGTTGGCGGCGGTGCCGAAGCCCGTCAGGCTCTTGACGGGCTGCGCGTGCACCAGATGCCGCCGGCACTGCGAGAATATATTGAGAGCCAGGCACTTGATCTCGTCCGAGAAGCGGCGCCGATTGCCGCACGGCCCCAGCTCCATGATGGATTCGAGCGAGATGATCTGGATGTTCATCTGGGCGCGCACAGAATCCGGCACGGCCTTCAGGAGCTCAGCATAGCAGCGCAGCAGCGCGATGAGCGCGAGTCGTTCCAGCTCAAAGCTGTCCGAGGCGAAGGTGAAGGGATTCACCACGTAAAGGACGATGGCCGACGGATTGATGTCCTCCAGCGTTTCGCCCATGCCCAGTGGATCACCCAGCACCAAAGCGGGCTTCGAATCGCCGCCCGCCTTGACATCCGCCTTGCTGTCCTGATCCTGGCCGGAGGAGCTGTTGTTGTTGCTGCTCTGCGTCGCGGGCGTCGGCTGCTCCGTGCCCGGCTCCAGCTTGATGACGGGCTCGGCATGCGACTGCGGATGCTCGGCAGCTGGAGGCGCCGCGCCAGGTGCCTTGGTCGAGTGAGTCGAGTGACTGCCACTGGCGGAGGCATCCGGCGGATTGAGCAGCGTCTTGTCGCCGGGCACACGGCTCAGATACGGCGCCAGCTGATAGAGAAAGGCCACGGCATAGCGTCGGATCTGCTCGGCCAGGGGCGCATGATCCAGGGTGCGCAACCAGTCGTCCAGAGGAGTCAACGGTGCCTCCCGATCGGTGCCCACCTGCAGGACACCCTCCCAGCCACGGATGGGCGTGTGCCGGCCCAGCTTGCACATCTCGTAGGTGCTGCTCAGCTCACGGAAATAGGTGCGCGTGCTCGCCGCGACATGCTCGTTATCCGGACACACGACCACGTAGACCACGTCCCGAGCATACGAATAGGGCTCCAGGAGGAACTTGTCCCAATAGTGAATGGAATGCGGCGCGACCGAAATCCAATCCTTCTCGTAACCGACAACAACTGAGGGTATGGGCTGTGGCTCGCATTGGCCGGAGGCGCGTCCGGCCAGACGATGGAATTGGCGCCAGGTAAGCGGACCGCTGACCGTATTGTAGGAGCTGGCATCCTTGGAGCCGGCGGCGCCGCCGCGCGACTTGCAATGGAAGGCGCTCTGCAGCATCGGCTGGATGGCGTTCATCGTGCGGACGATCTCCTTGTTGCTCCGGGTGAAACCGACGGGCAGATAGGGCCACTTGTGGACCGTGAGGCGACTGCTGCCCAGCACGAGGAGCTTCTGGCGCAGGGCGGGCGCCGCCTGGAATGCCGTCAGCTGATGCGATTGCTGCTGGTGAGGATTATGCGGATGCTGCTGCTGGTGAGGATTGTGTGGATGCTGGTGAGGATTGTGTGGATGCTGGTGAGGATTATGCGGATGCTGATGATGATTGTTGTGTCCGAATTCGAGCATATTTATGTCCATGCGCTGGCTCTCGAAGGCGAGCCGTGCCTGCTCCAGCGCCAGGCTGACCACGTCGTGCGCATCCGTAAACTCCAACACGTTCGCAATCGACGCCAGCGAAGCGTTGTTGTTCTGGCCAAAGAGCCGGCGCTGCCGGGACATGCGACGGCGATGTGATTGCAGCGCGCGGTGCACCGAGCTGCTCGAGGTCTGGATAATCGAGCACTGATCCAGCAGCAGATCGAATATCGCATGCGCCAGCTGCTCCAGCTGCTGCTGCTGCTGCTGGGACGTTGTCGTGGTCGTCGTCGTTAGCTTCTCCAGCTCCTTGCCAGACGACGACGACTCGTTGCCCGGCTTATTGTTGCTGCTGTTGCCCTTGCGGCACAAACTCTGAATAAGACTCAGGAGCGTGGGCTGCTTGTGCCTGGCCGGATCGTCCACGATCCCGGTAATCTCCAGCTCATCCTCGTAGAAGAGTCCGGCGCGATGCGACAGCCGACGATTGACGACGGCGCTAAAGCCGCACGTGCACTCCACAGGATCGTCGTCCACATAGCCCGTTATGTGCGGATTGCTGCTGGGCGGAGTGCACGACGAGGAGCTGGAGCCGCCGTTCGGCCCGTGGCCATGGTGCACGGAGCCAGCTCCGGACAGCGCAGCGCAGCCAGGCGACGAGTCCAGCCCACCGCCAAAGGCACTTATCATGCGCATGCCTCCGCCTCCGCCTCCAAATGGATTATAGGGCGTGGCCACCGGATGATGATGACGCTGCGCCGGAAAGGGATTAAAGCTGCTGCCGGGCAACGGGACATAGAGACCCGAGTCGGCGCCGCGTATGTTGCCAATCTTCTGGGTATCCGCATTGCAGACGCAGACGCTGCTGCTGTCGAAATTATGATCCCGGAACACATTCAGCGCCGTATCGTACAGCAATATATTGACCAGCACCGAGTTGACCTCCGGCAACTCCTGAAGGAGACTCATCGCGGCGGCAGCTGCTGCTGCGGCAGCAGAGGAACCGGTTGAGCTGCCGCCGGCTCCGCCGGAATATTGCATCATGGCCAGCTTGGAGCCATCGCCAGCGGGCATCATCCCGGCATTCGCTCCTCCTGCGCCCGCTCCTCCTGCGCCCGCACTCATCGGCCCGAACATGACGTGATGGACACTCTGCGGCGTATGCGGATGACCCGGCGGCTCCTGCGAATTGTACTGCTTGTTAAGGTACTGCGAGGAGGATGTGGATGTCGCCGGACTGGCCGCCGCCAGCTCGTACGGATACGGCGGCGGCGGATGCGTCGGCGTCTGCCGCATTCCGCCCAGATGCATCGGACTGCTGCGCGGAAAGGGCACCACGCCCACGCCCGGCGACGGAATGGGCGACATGCCCGCCGCCGCCCGCTGCATCAGCTGCTGCATGGAGCTGCCGGGCGGCGCCTGCGGACAGTTGAGCTGATTCAGTAGCAACTGGCTGCCGCCGCTGCTCAGCGGCTGCGGCACCGTCGTTCCCGTCCCCGTCGTCGAAGGCGACGGCATCGCTGCATTCATCGGCGTCCTCGGTCCCGCGGAGAGCAGCTCGTGCAGCTGCTGATGCTTATGTTGCTGCTGCTGCTGCTGCTGGAGCTGGAGCTGCTGCTGCTGTTGGTGTTGCTGCTGGAGCTGCTGATGCTGCTGGATGCGCTGCTGGAGCTGTTGGTGCTTCTGGAGTTGCTGCTGCTGCTGCTGCGCGGCGGCCGCCTTGGCGAGGGTTGCGGCCCGTGACTTCTGGCTGTGGCTCCAGGTGGGATTGTAGTAACAGTTGGCGGGCATCTGGAGCGGCGGCTGCGTCTGGCTGGGCAGATTGGTGAGCGGAGCGTAGCGCGAGGAGCCGACGAATTTCTCCTGCTGCGGCGGCCTGTACACATAGCTCCAGTCGTCGATAGGCTCCTCGACGGGGCTGCCCAGCTCCACGCTGTACTCCTGCTTCACCATCTTGAGGACCACGCCCACGCCCAGACCGACGCCCAGGCCCACATTTGTGTTGTTGGTGTCCACGCTCAGATCGGTCATCACGACATCCGTTTGGCAGGGACTCGAGTTGGGATGCTGTTGCTCGTGCGACGGCGGCGTGGGAAACATTTTGGTTAGATCCTCCGCCTGGATGCTGCCCGCACCGGAACTGGCCACGACGGCGGCAACGACGGCGCTGGCCACCGCCGTGCTCCGTTTGAGCTCGTCGATCGTGTTGCTGACGGCGCTGCAGCCGCCATTCGAGGGATTGTTGGAGTCGGGCGGCGTATGGATCTGGACGCTGCTGCACTCGTCGTTGGAGCTCGTCTCGAACAGCTGCTCGAGAT
The DNA here is from genome assembly GCF_035044405.1 of Drosophila montana. Lineage (NCBI taxonomy): Eukaryota > Metazoa > Arthropoda > Insecta > Diptera > Drosophilidae > Drosophila > Drosophila montana. The sequence goes on along the minus strand of NW_026996406.1, from coordinate 75,294 downwards.
CGTTGAGTGAGGGATTGAGGCCTTCGGCGGTGAATAGATTGTTGCCAGCGCTGCTGCTGCCGCTGCCCGCGGTGCTCGTCGATTTGGATTCCTTGCACGGCGAATGCAGGCCCGGCTCCGTTTTAATGTCCAGGCCCTGGAAGAAACTGCTGCCAGTTGTTGTCGCAGCGATGCTGCCGCCTCCGCCTCCTCCACCGAGGAGCGCATTGTCCGCCTCATCCGATGCGCTGCCGTAGGCTCCTCCTCCTCCTCCGGCTATGCCCACCAGCCCGCCGCTGCCGCCGGAGCTGCCTTCGCCGGCAGCTCCTATGCCTTCGATGGAGAGCAGCGGGCCGTAGACGGAGCCGGGCGAGGGCATCAGCGGCTTGAAGTGCGTATGGCCCTCGTACAGGTTCTTGGCGTAACGTGGTCGCCGCTGTTTGGCGGACTCGTTCAGCTTGGGCCGCTTCACGGGCAGATTGTCCCTGCGAACCAGGAGAGAGAGAGAGGGATTAGTTGGAAGCAGGAGGAGAGATTGAGAGATCGAGCACTCACCAGGTCTCCTGAAAGCTAAAGTCGTAGACATCCTTGAGCCATTCCTCGTCGTAGACGCTGTCCCCATCCTTGAGCGTCAGCTGCGGCGGCTTGTACAGATTGAACAGAGTTGTCACCGCTTCCATTGCGCTGCTCGCCAGCGGCACCTGCTGCTGCCCCTGCCCCTGCTGCTGCTGCGAATGTTGGGTGATTCGTGGAGCCAGGCCGGGCTCCTGCTTGATGGCCAGCACCTGCGGCGCCTGCTGAATCTGCATCTCCAGCTTCTTTACGCTAATCGTACCGCATTGTGTGGCACCTCCTGCTCCTGCTCCCGCTCCTGCCCCTGTCGCAGCTGTCGTTGTTGCCGGCGTGGGCGTGGCAGGCTGCTGCTGTGGCACACTGCCAGGCGCGGCAGACCCCCCGCCTCCTCCGGCGTTGCCATGCTCCGCATAGGTGGGCGGCTCGACGCTGGGCGTCTGATGGACATACGGCGAGGCGGTTATACTCTTGTTGTCGTGCTGATCCGTCGGCGTTGGCGCCGGCGTATTCTTGTCCAGCAGATGATCGATCGGCGTCGGCGGCTGCTGCAGATTCGAAACGGATGTCGGCGCATGTGGACTCATATTGAGCAGCTGCAGCGGGGGAAACATTAGCATTATATAATATTTGATAAAAAATATTTGGACAGTCGTCACTTGGACTCACTTGCTCAGCGGGCGGCACCGAGGTTGGCTGCGAGTGCGCCGAATTGGAGAGCGGATGCGGCGAGGGCGCAGGGGTTGCGGGCGAACCCACCGACGAGGAGGCGGCGGCGGCGGCGGCGACCGTTGGCATTGACGACGGATCGCCCAGCGAGTTGCGTGAATATGTTGAGGCGCCTCCGCCTCCGGCTTGGCAGGGCGTGCTGCTGTTGTTGCCAACGTTGAGATGTCTGTGCGGAGAGCGGGAAGAGAGTGAGAGAGAGAGGTGTAAAAGAAAATATTATGATTAGTTTCAAGTTTGTTGCGATTACCTTGCCAAGCGGGACATGCTTGTCGGTTATGTACAATATTAAAAACAACTACGAATTATTTATGGCTAATATTCTAAATAGTTAATCGATTAATCGAAAACGAGAGTAAAAATGGTAAGCAAAAATATAAACACCACATCCAAGAGACAGAGAGAGAGAGAGAGAGAGAGAGAGAGAGCGAGCAAGAGCAGGAGCGAGCGAGCGAGCGAGAGAGCGCAGAGAGCAGTTCCAACTCAAAAACCAAAACAAACCGAAAAAAAAACCTTTGCAGATGCCGAAAAAAAAAATATATACATACTTATGCAAATGCACTGGTTATTTACAGCAATATATATATATGTATATGTTCAGTTGTATGTGTGTGTGTTATTATGACGGGCAGCTACAATCGATAGCACGCGCTCCGATTAACGATTAAATGAGCAAATAATCGCAGACTGAGCGCGCCTGCGTGAATGGCAAATATAACTGTATCTCAGTTTGTTAACAATGTGTGTGTGTGTGTGTGTGTGTGTGTGTGTGTAGATTAATTTGCTGTTGCTGTTGTTGTTATTGTTGTTGCTACACCATGAACCGCAAGTTTAGAGAATAGAAAATAATTGTTATTGTGGTGGAGGTGAATATGTTGCTGTCGTTGGCTGCGGGGAAGGAGCTGCGAATGTGGCGCGCCGTTGCAGCTTAGTATATGTACGAGTAGGTATGTGCGTGTATGTGTGTAAGTGTGTGTTTGACTTTCGAAATAGGTTTAAGAAATACTTAAAATAACCAACCAACAAAATCAAAAACATAATGTTAAGAAGTTAACAGAGCGTGTTGTGTTGTTGTTGCTGTTGTTGATGGCAGAAAGAGAGCGATAAAAAGAGCGCATGGAAATAACAGAATATAAACAACTTAAGGGAGCGTGTGTGTGTGTGTGTGTGGGGGGGGGGGGGGGGGAGGAAGGGAATATGCATATGTGTGTGAGTGAAATTTAGAGCGTATTAAAAATTGATAGAAAAATCCAAAGGAAATTAAAACATATGGCAACACTCCACACACACACACACATACATATATACACACAAACACACACGGCTGAACAGCGACACAAACCTTTGTTTTGGTATATTGGTGTCTGTTGTTGTTGTTGTAGAGGAAGTTGTGTTGTTGTTGTTGTTGTAGTTGTAGTTAGGTTTAAGCGCGGTCTGAGTATTGAGTAGAAAACGCTGGTGAAACGGCACAATTTGTCGCTTGAGGCCAACAGCAGTGTGGGAGGAGTAGTAGGAGTAAGAGGAGGTGATGCAGTTGCTGGCAAAGTAGCCAACACTGGAACTGGAACTGGAATGATGCGTCGCTGCTGCTGCCCGTTGATGCTGCTGCTGCTGCTGCTGCTGCTGCTGCTGCTGCTGTTGTTGTTGTTGTTGTTGGTAAAGCTGAAACGTTGATTTGCTGCTGCTGCTGCTGGCGACGCCGATCGCAGCACGCAGCGCTGGCGAGCCAATGCCGCCGCTGCTGCCGCTCTGCTGGCGCTTGCCGCTGCCGACGCCGCCGCTGCTGCTACTGCTGCTGCCAGTGCTGCTGCATTGTGCGCTGAAATTTGGTGGGTTTTCGTGTTAAACTTTAAACTCAACTTTCAACACATTTTCAGGAGCGCGTGGTGAGTTTAAGTTAGACATTTCTCTTTTGCTTTGCTGTAAGCGTATTTAAATCGATAACACATGCAACGCTTATCGATAAACACACACACACAGTTAATAAATGTTAAAAAAAAAAACTATCTATATATATATATATATTAGAGCTGAGTTGCTGCAAACTGTTTTCTAGGCATGCCTTTAAAGCGGTTTCTCTTTTTCTATGGCTAACAAATTCATCGCAAAAATCACACATACTCCAAGAAAAGATAAAAAAAAAAAAAAAAGAAAATAAATAACAACAATGGAGAGCACACAACTCGCTGTGTGCGGTGCAACAGAGGGAGAGAGAGAGAGCGAACGAGAGAGAACAAGAGGCTTAAGAAATACAAGTGGAGCAGGAGGAGCAGTTGAGAGAGCGTAACAAGTGTGAGTGAGGGAGAGAGAGGGAGAGCGAGAGAGAGAGGCACTTACTTGGTGCATATGCAGGGCGCCTTTTGCATTGGATCCACAAAGTTCCAGAGCTTTTGACGCTTCTGCTGCTGCTGCTGTTGGATTTGCTGCTGCACGTGCTGCTTGGAATCCGTTTGCTTATTCTCCTCCTCCTCTGCCGCTGCTGCGGCTGCTGCTGCTGCCGCTGCCGCCGCTGCTGCATCGACATGCAGCGTATTCATGATGCAATCCTGCCAGGCACGCTCCGGCATTTCGATGGCCGCCGTGGCGGGAATATGAGTATTATTTGTATTGAAGGTGAAGCCCGATGTGGGCCGCTGATCGTAGTAGGGCTGAAACGTTAGACGCTCCAAGGCGCTGATCGCTTGCGTTGTCGCTTTCCTTGAGTCCTTCGCTGCCGCTGCCGCTGCCGCCGCTGCTGCTGCTTGCGTCGCTGCTGGCATCGCTGCTGCTGCTGCGACAGGTGCTGCTGCTGCTGCTGCCGCTGCCTGATCGTTAGCCTTGTGCAGCTCGGCAAACTCCATGTGCTCCATGTCGTCCAGATCCGTGACTAGTACATAATTCGTGGGATGATACATCTTATGACCACCTGCACAAGCAAGACACAACAAAACGAATAAATAAATATATATATATATATAGGAGGAGGAGGAGGGGGAGGGGGAGCACTCACCCGATACCACCTCAACGACGGGTGGCACATCCGTGTTGTCCTTATTGCACAGCGGAAAAAACGAGGCCCAATCCTCGAGTATCTTTTCGGCCATGGGATCGCTGGCCTTGTAGCTGTTGCCGGTGAGTATTGCCGCAATTCCAAACGGCGCCAGCATCACTTTGCGCGCCTGCGTTGGCGTTGGCGTCGCTGCCGCCGCCGCCGCCGCCGGCTTCTCGTCCAGCAATGGTGAACCGGCCGGCAAGGAGGTTGTGCTGCCATTTGAATCCGGCTGCTGGCCACGTGCCGTGCCCGACGTCTGACCACTGGCTGCGGCAAAGGCAGCCGCCGCCTCCGCCAGGTGCTCCTTGGTCAAAGGTCGCACGGCGGGATGCTCGCGCAGATCTATCGAGGCGCAGACCGTGTCGCCATGCACAAAGAACGTGAACGAGAAGGACAAGTGCTGCGAGCTGAAAGAGAGAGAAAACAGTTAACATTTTGTAGCCAATCCTCTCAAGAAATAGATTGGAAATGTGCCTGGAAGAACGATGCGACCGCACAGGCTGCAATGCGGCCGCACAGAGTTCCAGTCTGCAAGTATTTAATCTGGGATGCACGCCAGGACGCCCAACGGAATCGACTCTCAGCAATTGGGCGCCATTTGTGGAGCAAGTGCATCCCCTGCTCTAAAAACAAATCCCTTTGGGACTCACCTGCGCCCGAACAGACGATCGCTGGAAGTGCACGGCTGCACAAACCATTTGCCGAAGCGTACAATGTCCTTGGTCAGCACAAATCTGCAAGAGGCAAGGATAGGATTAGCGAGGGATTCAAATTGTCAGGTGATTCGTTTACCTCTCCATGAGATTGTGCAGCGCCTTGAAGAGCAGCGAACGGCACTCGTAGGTCAGCTCGCCCTTCCAAGTGCCGTTCCAGAGCGATTGATTGGCTGGAAATGAACAGAAAGATGAAAGACCGTTAGATGAATCAGGTAAGTTTGATTAAATAGAATACAAAACAAATATATTATAATAAATAATTCTAGAAGAATCGAACTTTAATTGCATTCGCGTAAGAAAATCAATTTCCTTTCAACTTTGCTTGACTTTTGCACTGTGCAACACTGTTATTTACTGTACATTGAGTATAAACATGTAGATATGATTGATATTATACTATTATAATAAATAATTCTAGAAGAATCGAACTTTAATTCCATGCGCGTAATAAAGTCATTATCGTTTAAAGCGCGACTTTGTTCCACTGTGCAACACTGTTCTTCACTGTATATTGAGTATATAAATATGACTCTTCGCCATGTTTGCATTAAAATCCAATATATACAAGGAATTACCTCATTCTAATCAAACGTCAGCACATTAAAGCTTCTACAGCCCTTTCAATTAAATTCACAATTAGTTTTACTTAAAGACTTAAAATTAAATATCAAGAAGACAAGTTGAAAAAGTTGACAACCTTTTAATATAAAAGCTTTCAAATACCCATTTCAATTTATTTAAACCCTATTTTAGCTTCGAAAATGAAGCTAAAAATAAGTATTTAGACTTAATTTCATTTACTTTACACAGTTAATTGCGCTTAAAGTTCAAAAGCTTAGTATTCAAACGCTATTCAACACTATCTCACTCAGTGTGCTGCTCAACACTGGAAAGCCTATTCCATTCGATTCCATTGTAAACACAGCTTGAAGCACTCGCTGCTACTTCCTTGAAATCAGTTTCTCATAAAAAAGTTAATTGGAAACGTTCCAGTTTTGTTTATTTACATTTGAAAACGTTCCATTTACAGATTATGAGTGGAACGCATTCAAAAGGCGGAAAATAACTGAGTAGCAAGAAACGGACGCGTGCTTCTCACATATGCACATATACACACATGTGTGTTTGTGTGTGTGTTTTAGGTGACAACACATAAACAATGAGCAATAACAACAACAACAACAACAGAACAACAGCAGCAAGAAGAACGCAAAACATTCAACGACGCGCTGCAAATTTAGGCAGCAAAATTTAAGCGACGCGCGCTTCGAGAATTTTTCAAAAAGGCCACTTAATTTGTTATTGTTTTGCGACGCACGCAGCCCAATGACAAACGCGACAGAGAGAGAGAGAGAGAGAGAGAGAGAGAGAGAGAGAGAGAGAGAGAGAGAGAGCGCGGCAAAGAGGGAGGCTGGATTAAGAGAGGGCGAGAGTGAGCGTAGACACATAAGTGTTATTCACAGCTAGTGCAAGCAGCGAAGACGAATAGGAGAATATGTAAATGCAAGAGAAGGAAAAGAAACCATGAAAACATGAAGAAGAAGAAAAAAACGGTCCCCAGCAGCAGCAGGCCAAAAGGCAGGCAAATCAAAAGCGGAAGCGCAAACAAAATGCCACTTTAAAACAAAACAACAAATCGCCTATTTACTATGCGGCAACGAACGAGCAGAGCGAGGGGGGAAGAGTCGAGTAATTTTTTGGAAAATTCCAAGCATCTCACACACACACACGTATTTGCACAAGCGACGCCAGACACCTACACACGCAGCAGCGTTGGCGACAGCGACGGCGACTGCGACGTCATCGACAATTACAGGGCGCAGCAGCAGCGCCGGTTCACCCTCTGCATGGGGAAAAACACACACACACACACACACACGCAAGAGGAAAAAATAATAAGCAAAAGAAAGAGGCCAGCCAGAGGCGCAGACAAGGCAACACCAACAAATGTTGCAAAGATAATTACGTAAAGGTAAACAACATTATAAATAACAAAACACAAGCAAAAGAGAAGAGCAGCAGCGCGGCGGGCCACTCACTCTCGCACTCAAAAGCAAAGAGTGCTGCGAGCAGGCCGGCGAGTGAGCGTGAGAGTGAGTGAAAAACGTATAAAAGCAGCGAGTACCGCCGACGTTGGCAGCAAAACAATGCAGCGCACAGAGGCAGAGGCAGCGGCAGTGGCAGTGGCAGCAGCAGAGGCAGTGGCGTAGGCTGGGCTTTGGATATTTATGCTGTTGGTGGGTTTTTGTTGTTGTTGTTGTTGCTGCTGCTGCTGCTGTTACAAGCCTGCTTGTGTATTTCATTGTTTGTAAGTGTGTGTGTGTGTGTGTGTGTACCTTCTTTCAATGAGATCAGCGTAAATTTTTACCAGAGGGCAATGTACGATTATGTGTGTGTGTGTGTGAATATGTGTTTAAGGCATGTGCATGTGTGTGTGTGTGACTGTTAGTTTTGCCGCCGCCCAGTCGGGGGCCATAGCCGAAACCCACAGCAAATGTCAAAAGCCCGCACCAGCACGGACACATAGAGAAAGAGAGAGCGCGACAGAGAGAGAGAGAGAGGGAAAGAACGCAAAAGGGTAGCAACAAAACTGCTGCAGCTTCAGAGCTTCAAACAAAAGAGTCGAGTCGCTACGAAGCAGAAAAGGAACGCAACAAACAAAAATTAAAAAATCCCAAGCCTACAAAAATCTACAACAAAATACAATACAAAACAGAAATTGCCGACGCGCCGCTCTTTAGCCGGACTTGGACTTCGTCTGCAGGCGGCGCCGAATCTCATTCCCGGCCATAACAGGAATATGACGACGGCTGCTCAATGCAAATTCCAAATACACACACACATACACATACATCAATACAGACGGACAGACAGACAGACAGACGACAGACATACCTACTATGTATCTGTGTTTTTTTGTAGCACGTGTGGTTTGTGCACATGTTGCTGCCGACAGCGACTCACGCAGCGCGACAAAGATAGAAATGAAGAGCGCAGCAGAGAGATAGACAGAGAGAGAGGGAGAGAGCGAAAGAGTGGGTGAGAGTCCGTAACAGAGTGCCTGTATCTGTGTACTAAATATGCGCAAACATTCGCTGTTGCTGCCCGCTCATAAGTGAGTGAGTGAGTAAATGAGTGAATGAGTAAGCGAGCGAGTGACTGTTGTTTGGGCAAAAGTGCCGCTAGTTTTTTAAAGCATGCACTCGTTCGCTCGGGCGCTCTCCCACACACACGCACACACACACACAAGGTGAGAGAGCCTTTCGCTGTTGTTGTTTGTGCTTGAAACGCTATTTTAGGTTAAAAATTTGCTACCACAGCAAAAGAGGCGAATAAAAATGACGTGCAAACGGGCCAACAATGACAAACGTGCGAATGCATGTGTGTGTTTGTGTGTGTGCGTGTGTGTGGGTAATTACAATGCCTTGATATAATTTTACAAGCGTACGCCACAATTTCACAACAATAAAGTGTGTAATTTGAAAACTTTGCGTGTGCAACGTGCAACAAACGGTAGGTGGTGAAATGGAAAATCAAATACAACATTTGCTGTTGTATTTATTTATTTAATCAAGGTCAATAATCTATGGCTCAGCGACGGAACGGGCGCTGTGCTGAGCACACATTGAAAATTGGTTAATAAGCACAATAACAACAACAACAACAACGGCGACAGCAGCAGCAGCACGTAAAGCAGCGGCAAAACGGAGCGAATGCAAAATTTTGCAACAACAAAGCGCATTGTAATTAAGCTTAAAAACCAGTTTCAAAAACGCGCACAAAAGAGAACAAACGAAAAGAGCGCACAATCACACACACACTCACACACACATACACCCATACACATGCATTAGCGCTGTGAGCTCATAATTATTAGCCCCAATTGTGGAGCGCGCTCACACAAATAGAGCGAACGAGCTAGAGGGAGAGATAAACACACACGCACACGCACACACACACACACGCACACGTAGAATGTCAAAGCAGCAACAAAGTGACAGCTGTTTATGGTAAAATGAACAACACGGACAGCAACAGCAATGACAACAAGTAGCGACAAGTTATTCGATAATATCTAATCATGTTTCTCGCATATACAGGCTGAATATCAAGGGATTGTTAATTTCGGGCTCATATTGTTCTAGGCAACCGTTATAAACAAAATTGGAAAGCGAAAAGCACTCTCGGCAAGTGTTGAAAAGAGACGCACTCAATAATGAGCCGCTGGCGGTGTGTGTGTGTGTCTATGTGTGTGTGTGTGTGTACAATGTAGTGACGTCTGTTTTTTGCGGCCCAAAAGCAACAAAAGCTGTGGCAAGTTGTACAACAACAACAACAGCAGCAAATATAGCAATATCATTACTTTGGCTCTGTTGCTGCTGCGTTGCCACTTTTCACTGGGCAGCAGCAGCAGCAGCAGGCACTTACGACGGACGGCACGGCGCGGCGCGTCTGTGTCTCGTCTCTCTGGTTTCATTCACACGCACATACACACATATATACACACTCAAACATTATACTACATTCACATTCGCACACAGCTGCAAAGAAAGCGCACAGCTTTTTGTTTGTTGTTTGCGGCAAAGTAAAAGGCTATAAAAAGAAAAGAGAATTCGCACACACACACACACACACACACACACAAACGCGCACATCGAGACAATGTAATGTCAATGCAATTAGTCAATGTCCTTGTCATTAAAGAAAAGAAAAAAAAAACAGCGCGCCGTTGACGTCGGGGTCGTCAACAATTTCACCACAGCAGCAACAGCAGCGGCAGCGCATTCAACTCTAACGCCGGCGTCATCGTCGGCAGCAGCAGCTAACTGTAAAAGTCGAATGGCCGCAATATGACGTCGAGCAATCAAACGGGGTGGGCTAACTACGTTACGATTACGATTACGCTTACGATTACATTTAACGTTGACGTATGCTTTAGCAGTGGAATTTGCCACTAGAGGGAGACACCAAAAAATTTAAAGAGATAGCCTGATAATTTGTGGTACCAGATAGCGGGCATGTGTGCGAAGCAAAAGGCAAAATTAAATAAAAAATATATTAGCCACACCGCAAAAACTACTGATAAGAGCCAAACAGCAGCAGCAGCAGCGGCAGCGGCAGCAGTGGGGGCAGCCAGCAGTAGCAGTGGGAACAGTTCGAGGCCGTCAACGTTTGCGAGTGCGAAGAAACAACCCCTTAAAAGCAGCTGCAGAATCGCCAAGGCGGCCGAGGTAAATACCAAGAGAGAGGGAGAGAGAGAGCGAGAGGGAGAGCGCTTGAAAGAGCGTGAGTGCGCCCACCATAAAGAGAGCCGAAACGAAACAAAAACATTGCAAATGACACAGGTGACGTTTCAAGCGTGGGCTGACCACAGCGCTGTGGGCGGCATGAAGGGGGAGGGGGGAAGGCAGAAATCGACGTCGTTCTGCTGCTGCTGCTGCTGTTGCTGCTGACAGACGATGAGCGCGCCATGTGAATGATGTGTTGGAGAAACAACAGCTACAAAGCACACACACACACACCTACACACGTACATTTATTTGATAAACGCGAGCGAGCGCGCTTTTTGAGTGTGTGTGTGTGTTGTCTGTGTGTATTGTTTTGGTTTGTCTCATGGGTACAACAAATTTTTTGCTGCGCTGCACGCGCTGCGGCCTTGAAGTTTTATTAAATTTATAAAAAGCTCATAATGTAACGGACGTTCTCAACATTTTGCATTACTTATGCATCTACTGTACACACACACACACACACACACACACACACATGTATATATCTATGTGTACTGTTTCTACTGACTGATGATAAATGCACAGTTAAAACTGTTAGAGCTGGGCACATAAATATTTTTTAGTAGTTGCCTTTTGTGATGTTATTGAACACTAAAATGGGGTGTTGGTAAATTCCATTCGAAAGTGTGAACAATTGGTTGAAATCGAAAGTTTATTGGTTTATCATTTAAAAATCTCTACATAAATTCATTGGAAACACGCCTATTTTCACCCAAACACGTGACAAATATTCGGTCAACTGAACACTAAAGTGGAGTGTTGGTAAATTCCTTTCGAAATTGGTTGAAATCGAATGTTTATTGATTTTTTGTATGAAAAATCTCGTCAAGGAAAGGTCAAGCTTTACAAAAGAGGTCAACTTTTTTTGAATTTATAAAATTGCTTTGGTAAACTTGCAGTCGCGGAAGAACAATTATATCTACATAAAAAGATGTGTTTTGAAGATTTACAAGAATCCACCCCAGCGTATGGAAAATAGGTGAGAATCGGATTTGAAATGTGATTTCTAAGCAAATCTTCTTATAACTATAATTATTGGTTTTCTTTGAACTTACCAGCTATTTTGAGGAGCTCCGCATCGACGAGCTCACTGAGATCCGGCTCCTCGCCATACCAGAAGATCCAGAGCTCCTTGGCGGCGGCCAGCGATAGAGGCGGGTGGACAGTGGTCGATGTGGTAATCTCAAAGTTTAAGGCATTCGGATCGGTGTTGTCCTGCTTGGTGGATTGAACGCGCCGCCAAACGCACAGCATATCCGCCTGCATGCATCGTGAATAGGAGCGCAAGATCGGATCGGCGAGTGGATCGCTTGACGCATTCGGCCGTTCGCCATTAACGAACTTGCGCCATTTAATTCCACACAAATCAGTCTGTTGAAGGTAGGTAGAGAGAGAGAGAGAGAGAGAGGGAGGAGAGTGTTAGTTGACTTGTTGTTATCATTTATTGCTTCATTATAATAATATCGAGCCCGATAAGAGCGCGACCAGAGATATATTACGAAATACATATAGTATATTCATGCCATTGCACAATCGATAGGTTGGCCAAGTGTTTGCATATTGCCAAGCCACAATAGCTATTCGATAGAATTAACTGTTCCTTCAACTAACTTTTGTTCAAATTAACTTCACTTGACTAACCGAATTAAGTTAAATGCTGAAGCGATAAGAAAACAGACAAGCAGCTGTTTGTATCTTTGTTTACATTTTGACAGCTGCTTTATTTGCTTTATTGCGTAAAAATATTGATTAATATTATTTTACTAAAAGTAAAAGGCTTCTGAGTCACGGTTAGGTAAATTTCTGGCCACCCGTTTACAGTAAAAAACAGCTGATTTTGGCCATTGCCCGCGCACGCAGTGTTGGTTAACGTGTAAAAGTGACATGGAAAAAGTCAAGACATATAACTGTAACTTCTCCGGATCGTTAAGTTTAGTTAGCGGCATCTGACATGGACATTAAAAATGGAAACATAAATCCCACTTTTTAGGGCTAGATTGGTTTCTTCCAGAAATCTCGATTCCCTCGCAACGGTATATGCTATGACTTAGGAGGTGTCTTCTTCTGCTTAGTATTAACGTTCACTCTATTGAATATTTACTGTATTTAAGCATTTGCATTTAACTAAACCAACTCCCACATTTTGTTTACAGACCCTACGCAACGATTTCCAGCAAAAAGCTCGCCATACAAATGAAAACAACTGTGTATGGCAGTGTTGCAAAATGCGGCACACACACACACACACACACACGCACATTCCACACAGTCACCGATGCTGCACTTGTAACAGAAACAGAAACAGAAATAACAAAAACGAAAGGCTTAACGCGAAGCTCAAAACATGAGAAGAGCCCAAAGCAGAAGACGACGGTGAATAAAAGAAAACCTAAGCAACAACAACAACAAATGAAAAATGAGAGAGAGAAAAAAAGACTGAAGAAAAAACTGGCTAGGGTCGTGTCTTTGGCTCGTCATTGGCGGCTTCCGTTGCGAGTTGTAGCTTTGGAACAAGTTGTCGTACTAGTTGTTGTTGTTTTTGCTGCTGTTGTTGTTGCTGTGGCAAGCACAAATCAATGGCCAAAGACAACACAGCACAAAAGAGCCTCAAGCAGAATACAAATTCAAAAAACTGCGCACAAACACACAGACAATAACAAAAAATGGCCAAATAACTGCACCTCACACACACACACGCACGCACACAAACGCGCGCGCAGACAGAGCAGCCGCGGCAACAATAACAACAACAACAGCGCAAGCAAGCAAAAGGTATTCCCCAAACCACGAATGGCTGCCGACAACGACGACGAGCGTCGCCCCCAACATCATCAACAGCAACAACTACAGCAAAAGCAAAAGCAACACAACAACAGTTCGTTGCGTTCCACATTCTTCCCTTGATTTTCGTATTTCGTTTTGGGCATCGCGATTTGTGTTTTCATTTTTCGCTCTCGTTTTTATGCTACTCGCTACTTCGCTACTTTGTTGTTGTGCGCGTGTGTGTGTGTAAGTTATTTACATACATATGCATGTATTGGCAGTTACTTTTGGCTGTGAAATCGCATTCATATCTTTTCCCTTACTACTGTCTAATCAAAATAATTTAGCATCTGGACGTTTTTCAACATTGTCAACAGCAGCAACAACAAATTACGTTCAGGTCGCTGTCTTTTATCTGCCGACGTCAGCGTCGTCTCGTTGCACACTCTCGCAAACACACACACACACACGCATACACATGTGTATCTTTGCAATTTTCATGCTCAATCGACACTCTGCATGCGCTGGCGGCTACGCTGCCTTGCGCTCGTTCCTAGCCTGTGGGCCACACAATATCTTGGTGCGCCTTTCTCTCACACACGCACACACACACACACATGTACGCTCTCTGCATGTGCTTGTTATCATTCTTCTGACACGCTTTGCTAGTGTTTGTTCACGCGCGCGTGCCTCCCAAGTTCAAGCTGACTTCTTTTGCTTTTATTTTATCTCTCTAATTGGGTCCGCTGCCAAAGCAAATTCTCTCTCTCTCTCTCTCTTTGCCGCTCTCGTTGGACTTTACTCGCTCAGAGAAAGTTTTGCGCGTTTGTTATTGTTTCGTTATTTCGCATAGCGTTCGTTGGCGCGTCGGCCTCTGTCGCTGTCGCTGCCTCTGCCAGCGCTGCTGCTTCTTCTGCTTTTTACAACGTTATGGGCCGACGGCGGGCGTGTGCAGCACGTTGACTTGTCTACGCTGGCGTCGACGTCGACGACGCGCTCAAGCGACAATTTGAGCTTTTCTTAAGCGTTTAACTCGTGTCTTTTACTGTTACCGTTGTCTTGTCTCTGAGCGAAATTCATTAAAGAAATATGCCACTGGCAGCGCCGCTTTTATGTGAAAAAAAAAGAAACGGCGCGAGCCGGCGGCCAACTAGACGCCGCAGAAGAACCTGTTATGGCCGGCCACAGTTGTCGCATACATGTATACACATACTCGCACGCATACTCATACACAAACCTACACACACACATAATACATTTTTATTGTTGCTGCCTTTGCTTTTCTTTTCTTTGACTTGTTTTGTATCTATGCATAGTTCCGCTTTTGTGCGTGAAAATAACGTTATATAGCGCGCCTGTGAGAGTGAGAGAGCACGCAAACGAGTGAGAGACTTAATCAATGGCCACACTGGCCGTGTGTCTATCGATAAACAGCTGTCGATCGGCGTGTGGGCGGGCGGGCAAACAACCTGAAGCACCCTGTGCTGCATTGTCACTGACCTAGATCTAAGCAATTGGCAAAGAACGGAAATGGCAAAATGGAAAGAGAGTGTAATAGGGTAGGGAGGAAGGGAGGGAGGGGAGGGGGGCGTATAGCACTTACCAAGGCATAAAAGTTTGTATGGCAGTCCTCCAAACTTGCGCCGTTTGTCTGGTGATTTTGATGCGTCATAGTTCTTGGCTTATTATATTTGCACAACAGCAGCACCTCATTTTCTCAAGATGTATGTATGGGATATTGTGTGGGAAATTTTATAAAATATATATGCACACATATATATGTATATTTATATATATGTTAAGTATTTTGTATGTTGTTGCACATTTGCTTTGATTGGATTTTTTGCTGCTCTTGTTGTTGATGTTGTTGTTGTTGTATTGATTCTTCTTATATGACAATAGATACAGTGAGAGAGAGACATACACATACACATACACACGGACACAGGCACGTACACAGAGACACAAATTGCGTTGCTCTTTGTTGTTGTTGTTGTAATTATTATTTTGAGTGCACTTTTATTTTTGCTGTTGATTTTGCAGCTGTTGCAGTTTGCAGCTACTTGAAATTTTTGGCGTTTAATCGCAGAACAAAAACGCACATTTGCAATTAATTATAACACGTATTTTTTATTAATTTTAATTCTTTTAATATTTTATGTATTTTCTATCTATTTTGAATGCACTCAGCACACACACAAATACGCATTCTGCGGCACTTTTTCATTTTTCGTTGTTTTGCTGTTGTGTGTGTGCGTGTTATTATTTACTGCACTGAAAGAGAGAGAGACATGAAGATTATTGCTATTTATATTGTTGTTGTTGTTGTTGCATATATCGTTTAGTGCGCGCGTTTCCGAACCGAAAAACACGTTCAGTTAAATCAATTTCGAAATCAGCAACATCATCGCCGTCAAGTTTATAGCAGAGCGCGAGCGAACGAGCGTGAGAGAGACTTGGCCTGCGAATTGCACTCACAACAGACACACACACACACACATACACACTCGCATACGACAATGAAAAACAATTTTGTATTTTTAACGTTTTTGTCTTATTGTTTTTTATGAGGTCTACTGCTACTTATTTGTTGCTGCCTCTGCTGCGCTCTCTCACACACACAGGCACGTAAATGTGCGGCAATTACAAGGGTGGACGGCCGCAGCAGCACACACGTTCATCTATGCTCCACTCTCTGACGCTCTCTCACTTCATGGAGCTGAACCACTGTCCATTCATTCGACACTGAGCGCCGCATGACGGGAGTGCGAGCGTTTTGGTCGAGGCACACACACACACACAGACACACAATAAAAATTGACTTTTTCAAGGCGCGCATTCGACGTGACGAGAACGACAACGACTGGGCTACTTCTATGTGTTCGTGCGTGTGTTGTGTGTCAGCGAAAGAGCGAACGAGTCACACACATGCATGCATACATATAAACACCGACGCACGACGATGAAAGTCGTCGAGTTTTCGTTAATCGTTGATGTAGACAAAAAAAAAAAAAGAAAAAACTAATATAGGTAGTTTTTTAGCTACAGTTTATACAAAGTAAATACGTATTCTTTTTTTTATATATGTATATTTTTTAAATGCGTCGTTTTTTAACCGTCTGTTGCAGCTGGTCGCTTATAACGGTGCCTTGCTGTTGCGACGTTTGCAAAAAAATGCATTTTAAAATACATTTTTCTGTATACATTTTTGGTATTTCGATTTTTCACAATACAAGTTGTAAGTTATTTGCGGTTTGCGTGTTGCGACTCTTTCTGCCCGTCTCGCGCACTCTCTTCGCAACAGAGGTAGGAAGCAGCAGCAGGCAGATGAGTAATAGTAAATTGTAATGAGCTTGTGCTTAAAAAGGAGCTCACAAACACACATGCACACGCACACACGTACACAGAGTGTTGACAGCGACGGGAGATTCGATTGAATTATTGTTAATCAATTTGTATCGAGAAGTTGCACCTTGCACTGCCTTCTGTGCCGCGTTAAGTATATATTCTTTTTAATTTATTACTCAATAATATGTGTGCCTACATATATATAAATATATATTTTGCGTTTTTCTCGCTTTTCGCACAACACCAAATGACGAGTCAGAAAATTTTAAACCGACTGCGAGACCGTTTCTGCTGCTGCTGCTGCTTCTGGCTGGCAACGACAACGACAACGACGACGCGACATCGCCACACACAATGGAAATTTCGCTCGTCTAGCTTTGCTTTTGGGTTGAGTAGTTGCCAGAAGAGAGCAACAACTACGAGCAGCAGCGAGTAGCGAGCAACAGCAGCAGCCCACTCAAAAGCAGATTTGTGAGTTCTCTCTCTGAACGAATAGCGGCGTTTTACTCATTTTGCAAGTGAGCGTCAGGCAGAGAGATTGCGAGAGCGTGAGAGAACCGCGCGTCCAAACAAGTTTGTTTTCTAGAGTATGTGTGTACATGTTTATTAAACGGCCGCTCACTCTCTCTCTCTCTCTGTCTTGCTGTCTCTTTTGTGCATCGCCCTCTACTTGAATGCTGCCTGCTTAGGGATGCAACTTTTTCAAAACCGGAGAATAACCAGATCGATTTGCTCGACTGTGGCGCAGACAAAATGGCCAGTTGGTCGTTTTGGCGAATGAACCATGCCTACGGTTTTTTCCGTTTGTAGTGGGAGGAGTTGCGGCGGGTGTCAATGATCTGCCGCAATGGATTAAAATCAGACAAAAATTTCAAAGAATCAGAATTCAAATCTGTGTGCTTCATGTTTTATGCACTATACAACACTATGCACACACATATACATCTATATGCATATAGAGTGCGAAACGTGATACATAGACAGCATTCCTCTCGCATTCACACGCACACACACACACACACACACACACTCGCACAACCATGGCAAACGCACCTATGTGTGGATATACATACACTCACTCACTCACACATTTACATTTAGCAGTGACGCGAGCAACCACTTTCGTAGGTTTTCTTTCAAATGTGTGGTACACATATCTTTTTTTTTATATAAATATATATACATATGTTAAATTCTGCCAAGTGGCCGTTTAAAGTTCTCGATTTTTTTCATTTTGTATGTTACTATTTTATTTTTTACACAGAAAGTCGCGGCTTTCCTCTGTTCCTTTCGTTTGCATACATATATAAATATATGCGCACTCACACATACGCACTGCACGGCACTCATCACACACACACACACGCACACACAAAATGATCCCCTTCTCAGCGGCAAGCATTCCAATTATTAATGCTATTGCGGAAATATTTAAATGCAGTTATGTATATAATATAATGTATGTAATTATGCTGGATTGTTAAACGGCCCCACTTTTATTTATGTATATTAATTTTAATGTGCTTCACTCATGGCTCTGCCTCTTTCTCGCACGACACACATACGTGCATATGTATGCGGACGTACGTATGTATGTATGTACATATTTTTCGCATTTCTTTGGCTTTTTATCATTTACATTTCTTGTATGCTGTGCCAACTTTCTATTCACATTCTGATGAAACATGCACTTCTTACGACTAACCGGCGCGTTACTTCGTCTGCGTCTCTTGTACGTACACACTTGGCGGTTTTGCAGCAATTTTAAATTTAATTAAAATTCACGGAGCAAAATTTTTCCAGCAAACTGCCGTTTTCTTTGCGTTTCTACGTCCGAACGTCGCGACGGAGTGTTGGCAAGCGCCACGGTTAAGCGTTGCATTTGGTTGGTATTCAGCTGTTTGCCATCGACTAGTACGCAGCTCACACAAAATGCTTGCAGACACAAATTATATGAGCCAATTATGTTACGAAAACAATTGTTAAGCAAAATAACAATTAAAATGGATTTGCAGTCAAATATTTAAATGATAAATAAACAACTGTTTGATTGCAGATTATGTTTGATGATCTTGCTTGGCGCTGCATACATAGCGCGTGATGACAAGTTATCGATACCACAAAATACAAAACTGCTATCGATATACAGAGATTTGTGTTATTAGCTAGCGATAATTAAGTGTTTAATGTTTTTGTATATAAAATGGCCACGAAATTAAATGTAAACATCAGAACGCTGCTGGCCAACTGCGAGGATCTGGCCAAAAGCGAGGACAACTTTTGGCGTCTGCAAAAGTTTCTCAAATCCCTGGACACCATGGTTGCCGAGCTGGCGGCGATGGATGAGTAAGTTGTTTTTTTTTGCGTAAATGAATCTCAACGAAATATAAGACAATCTCCATCCTCCAACTCCTGCACAGTCCACAAAGCGCGGCACGGATACCTAGCTATAAGGAACGCTTGGCTGCGCTAAAGCTTACCACCGGCTACAGCACAAACAACAATTCGAATGCAGCTGCCAAGCGTTCGGATTCGGCCAGCGAGATTGCGCTCCAGGAGATGCGTCAGCTGCAGAACACAGCCAGGCACAACGAGCTGCGCAAGGAACTGCTGCAAGGTAGCCAAACACAGACAACTCCAGGCACTAATTAACCAGTCCAACATTCTCTCTCTTCCCATTAGATGCGGACACGTTGCGGCGACGACGTGGCGCGGACGAGGCTTCGCCTGGCGAGGCGACCAACGGGAACAACATGAACGAGGCTGTCAAGTATTACAACAATGCGCAGGAGAAGATTACGGAGCACATGCTCTCGCTGACACGCAACCTGAAGGAGCAAACCGAAACGGCAAATCGTATTATTAAACGCGATACGGAGGTCGTCTCCCGTTCAACGGGCATGGCCGATCGCAACATCAATTCGCTTGGCAAGGAGGCCGACAAGCTGGAGCAGCACTCCCGCAAGGCCTACAAATGCTGGCTCTGGCTAATGATTGTCTTCGTCATAGTCGTCTTTATAGGTGAGTCACAAGTCGCTTTCATTTCAAATCCCTTCTAACTCTTCCTCCCTTTCCAGCCATGGTGCTCTTTATGAAAATCATGAAGAAGAAAAAGACGTAAACGAAGCGAATACCTTATCAGAGTTCAATAGGTTATCCTAAATGGTGTAAACAAAAACGGAAAGCATTAAACGAAAGCGAGCGCAAGCCACAAAACGTTTCCAATGCCCTAGCAAAGGGTCCTCCAACTTTGTCGCGAAATATGAGACATCGGCTAGTCCATTAATTTTATATATGTATAGCAAATATCTTATCGGAGCGGTTTACTATATTATCCATTATATAAATTATTACCTCAAAATTGAGATTGTATAATTAACAAGATTTCTTGACTAAGCTCAGCCGATCGAAATATCAGTTTATAAGAAAAGTCATGTTTATTCAGATATCTTTTGTATAATGAATATCCACACAAGGTATATCCTATATAAGCTAAGCTGAGTCTGACAACAGATGCTGAGCATCATTTGCAAGGGCATTTGACCTTCGGCAACCCGTATATAACTTCTCTCTCTCTTCTCTCTGCTATTTATTAATTGTTTAAGCACAAGCATTCTATATAGTATATATGAGTTTTCTATTAAGCTGTTGAACAATATCAAAGTCTATTCCACCGCAATCAGCTCCGTAATGCCATTCTTTGTTATTAGCTGGAGTAGCGAGCCTGTTTTGGGGCGTTCCTGGTCCTGGGTCCATTTGCCAAAGAGTTGAGCGACTTCGGTGAGAGGCGTCCAGCTGCTGAAATCGGATTTTGGCATCCATTTGCGATTCATGGCCGTGTCCAGGGTAACGGGCAATATGGATACGACGAGCGCATCGCTGGGCAAACCGGAATTCTCGCCGGCCAGCGAACGTGTCAGCTGATGCACAGCCGCCTTGGCCATGCCGTAGCCAATCATGCCCGGTGTGCCCTCCAAAGCAGGCTTGGCGCCAGTCAGCGCCAACAAGCCGCCGGCCTTGAGATGCTGTGCGGCCAATGCGGCCGAGATGCTCGAACTCCAGACGCTCTGGCGCCACATCAGATCCGCATTCTTGGCCAGATCTGCGCAGGAGAGTTTTGAGATAAGGCGCTTTTGGTTCGGTCGGACATTGACTTACCCTTCTTGGCATTGCCGCCGGCCCAGCCGCCGGCCACACAGATGACGGCGTCCAGCTTTTGGCCAGCCAGGGATTCGCCCACCTGGCAGACGACAGCCGTCTCCTGATCCTCCCAGCTGGCATCGCGCGGCACCACAACGCTGGCGTCGGCTTTCTCGTTTTCGCTCAGGTCAATGCTGCCAACCCACTGAAGGTTATATATATTAAAACAATGGAATTGCAATTAAAAGCGGAAAGTGAAAGGCTTGAGACTTACATAGTTATTGGCTTTGAAATAATCGACGCAGGCGGAGCCCAGTGCGCCCTTGCCTCCATAGATGACTACGCGACCTGCGGACATGATGCGTGCTGCCAGTTTGACGGTTTCAACTCAACTGAAAAAAGAAACAACTTTTTAAGTGAGCGCAAAATGACTCAAAAACACGTCGAGTCAAGCTTTTGTGACTAAACTGTGTTGCGAGTTTTTGCCCTGAAATCAAGTTATTTGTTGTTGCTGTTGCTTTTATTTTTATGACAAGCTGTAAATTGACAGGCGGCACTTGTTAATTCAGGTATTCTGATTTAATTAATTGAAAAGAAGAACGCAAACTTATTTGTTAGCAAGCAACAAGTGCCAAAAATCAATATTGTGGTATTTTTTACAGTATTCTGTTTAAATGTTAATAACATAACAGCACAACAACAACAACAATGGCAGAACAGTTCTAACAGTGAGCAAAATGAAACGAATTTTTTGAAAACAAAACAAACAAATGTTGCTTTGTGAAGCTAAACGCAAACTTATTAACGAAAGCTATTCATTGCATTTATTTGCTGGTAGTTATCAAGTGAGCTACAAATTTAAATTAACAGTTCTACCGATAAGCGCAGTAGGTAATGTGGCGGCAGGTCGATTAATTGCCAATCTGTTTTATGTGCAGTAATTGTTGTTAGTACGGCAGTTAGAGACTTATTTTTAAGGCGCATTTGTTATTTGAATCTTGGTTATTAATTGGAAAGTTAAATTTTGCACAGCGCAGCGCAGACAGTTAAAATTAGTTGAAAATGTTTCGGTTAGGGTATATTTACTCAACTATCTGGCAGCGCCATTACCATAATGCTCATTCACCGCGCACGATAACGATATGAAAATTGCCATTCACAACGGTCAATGTACACGTACACTCATACTCACACACGTACACGTACACACAATTTTGTCGTGATTTCTTTTATTTGTTTAAAAATAATAGCTTAAATACTGTTTAAATGTATAGCTAAGATGTGCAACAATATGTTGAGTGTTGAAAATACAATTGCGCACAATTTGGCGCAATAGGCAAGCGAATTTTCGACAACAAACGCAAAAGACAACAATTGTTCGCCGAGAGAGGGAGAGAATTTTATGCGAGCGAGTTATTTATTTCATAAGAAATTGTTAATCAAACTGCCAAAATGGAGCGGCGCGTCAAGCTTAAGACTATCAATCCGCATATAACGTGTAAAATCTGCGGCGGTTACTTCATAGATGCGACCACAGTGACGGAGTGTCTGCACACATGTGAGTTGCCTTTGCTAAGTTTGCTAATTGCCAGTTACCGTTCAAGTGGAGGCAGCGCACGAGCACCTGCACCGGTTGCCTTTGCTTTTACGCGCAGTCATGTTCATGTTAGGCCGCCGAATCGTCCGGCGGGCAAGTGATACCGTTATTTTCAACATACGCTTACGCCGAAAGCTAAAGCCAAAGCTCTGTTATGGTCTGCGCTGTCAGATCGGAAACGTTGCCGGCTGATCGCGTGGGAGTTGAACTCTTTGTATGTGGCAAAGGCTGGCAACGCCAAAACTTAATCCTACGCTTTTTTTTTATACAAGCAAATACGACGAAAGAATGTTAAGGAACCTTGCAGACTCTACATACATATGTACATTGAACTCAATCACGAACACACACTCGCACACACACACACACATTTATATATGTATAAACTATGTGCTTAATATTTTCCATTGTCCCGTTTTACAGTTTGCAAAAGCTGTCTGGTCAAGCATCTGGAGGAGAAAAAGACATGCCCCACCTGCGACAACATAATACATCAGTCACACCCGCTGCAGTATATCAGCTTCGATCGCACCATGCAGGACATTGTGTACAAATTGGTGCCAAAGCTACAAGAAGGTACCGACAACTAACGAAAAATAACATTTGTCAAACATTGTATTTAACTGACACGCCCTCCCTCTGCTAACTGTAGATGAATCGCGGCGTGAACGTGACTTCTACAAGAGCCGAAATATGCCATGCCCCAAGGATATAACGCAAAACCACGAGGACGACAACGAGAAGGTGATGGACGCGCATGCCGAATCCGATTTCCATCGTCTCGACGAACAGGTCAACGTCTGCCTAGAGTGCATTAGCAATAACTTTAAGAATCTGCAAAGACGCTTCATACGCTGCAGCTCGCAGGCGACGATAACGCATCTGAAAAAGCTTGTCGCCAAGAAGATACTCAACGGCATCGAAAAGTATCGTGAGGTGAGCATCGATTAATTCGAAATTCGATAAATTTTCGTAACGATTACACACTTTGCTTACAGATCGATATACTGTGTAACGAGGAGCTGTTGGGCAAGGATCATACGCTGAAATTTGTATATGTGACGCGTTGGCGTTTTCGAGATCCACCGTTACGGCTGCAGTTTCGTCCTCGTGTCGAGCTTTAACACAAACAACTGTGTCAGCACAACAGCAAAAATGATCTATATATATATTTTTTATAATTTATTGACATAGTGCTCTATTATATATATATATACATATATAAATATGAATCTTAGGAGTTCCCCTAGTGTTAGTTCTCTCTAAACAAAACAAAATATATATATATATATGTGTAAATGTGCATGTATAAAGTCGGCATAAAGTAGTCGTTAAGTTGAACGTGATTAGCATACTCCTCGTGTGACTTTTAGTTGCGACATTATAGCGCCTGATTTAATCAAATTGAATCCCCCCGTATCTCCCTCCCCTCTCCTTTGCTAGAGACAAGACCCGTTCGCGAAATGCAATATTTTTGTATGTTTTCTTATTAGTTTCATGTGTATTATTTATTAATTTAATGTACAAAACACACGAATGTATATAGCAGTTGAGTAAATAAATTTGTAATTATGTAAAGTTTAAAAATTCAATTCGGCGCCTGCCGCTCATTCCTATAGCTATAGCGCGGATGCGGCCGGAACGGACCAGCTCGGTATCGAAATGGCGGAGGTCGCGCATACGGCGCAAAGTAAGGCGTCACTGGACGCGGCTGCATTCCAAAGGGCAGCGCGCCATACATGGGATTAAAGTGTGGACGCGGCGGCGGCGGCGGCCAGCCCTGAAAAAAAAACAGACTCTCTATTAATTCATAATCTCGACGTGAGGATCATCAGCCACTAACGTAGGCATACGAATACTCTGGAGCAGGCACTGGCACGGGCACTGTTATAATTCGTGGTGGTCGAGAGCGACTCCGACTCCGGCTGCGACTGCGACTACGTCGGCGACGCGAGGAGCGATGACGCTCATAGCTTTTGGAACGTCGTCGCTGGCGCTGGCAGCAGCTCTTCTCCGCTGAATGGGTTCTAGATCTTGGACGCTGGCGTTCATGTCGAGACCGGCGCTCTCTGGGTGGCGGCGTGGGTGTGCGTTTCTGTGTTTTTAGAGTGCGCAGGTTGCGCACCCGATCTCGTTCACGCACTTCGTCTGCGAAATATGGCATCTTTTCCCTTTGGCGTGGACGCCGCCGCCTTGTATCTACATGCAATACATATTAAAAAGGGCATTTTCAGTATTATGCGTTTTGCTTGGCTCAAAGTGTTGGTTTCTCTGCGTGTTGATTAGTTTTTGTCCTCATTTCCTCTTCATTAGCTCTTGCGTCTGCGTTTCTGGTTACGGAAATGCTTCGTTTACGCGTCCATTTTGCGTTCCATTGTAAATCACTTTCACATTTTGTCACTATAAAAAAAACAACAAAAATATTGTATGCACAATATGCTTAATAATTATATTAAACACAATACGGACCTCTTGGTGAACGGGAACTGCTGTCGGCGTCCATATTTTATTAAATAAAAATTTGACGCTACTTGCGCACTTGCAATTTACATAAAGCACGCAAGGCCAAGGTTACGTGTTGCGCTGTTGCACATTGCGGCTCGTGAATGTGACGTCACACATTACATGTTTGCAAGTTGCATGTCTTTTAAAATATTTTCTTCTTCATAGCTATGCACGTACTTTACATCTTGTTAAATCACTTTTACTTCAATTTTCTTTGAAATTTATAGATTTTTCGAACCCAAAAACTTTTAAATCGGTCGTCAAGTGAAGTGAGAATTAAAAGTTGCACACTCATTGACAACCTTGGATTCTACTAACCGTGAGCCCGGCTGCATAATTGAGATGTGAGAGTGTCGATAGACAGTGTATCGATGTTTTTTTTTAAGCATTACACAGACTTATCGAATTTAAGCAAATTTTTATATTTATAATTGTATTTTACAAATTTATATTACACACTAACATAAAAATTTACCTTCTCATCCTTTTTCCCTATTATTTTTTTAATTTGAATACTCAAAGGTATCCCGTGTCTCCCGCTTAACCGTGTTGCGGTGGATGAGGTCACTTGACTACGACTTTCGACTGCAAGTTAAATTGATGTGATGATAAATAAGGAGAGGGGAAGTTGGAATAAAGCCACTTACAACAATCTCCCGTTAAACGTTAAACCATTGTGATCTCTCTCCATGTGGCTCCGACAATAGTCGCTTCGCGCAAAGGATTCCGTACACCAGGGACATTTATATGGACGTTCGCCCGTATGGTTGCGCATGTGCCTCTTGAGATTGGTGGCCAGTCGAAAGGTTGTCGGGCAGAGGGTACACGCATATGGACGTTCCGTGCTGTGCGTCGAGATGTGTCTTTTGAGTAAATGAACAGTTGCATATTTCTTTTCGCAGATGGAGCATTGTTGTTGTTTCTTTTTCCCCTTTCCCACTTTGTTAACCTTTGGTTTGGCAATGATCTTGGCACTGGACTTGATTTCGAGATGCCATCTGTGAAGCATTCAAAGAGATTCATGTCAACGAGTAATTTAGCCACATTTACTCACTTCTTGTGCAGGCTCAAAATGCTCATATGGGCGAATTGCTTGCTGCAGACTTGGCACTTGTACAGCAGATTTGAGCTAATCTCGCTGGGTGCCTCCTCAGCGGTCGCCTCCTGTTCCTGCTGGTTGCCGGCTTTCTTTTGCGTTTCTTTAGACTCATATTTTTGGCTTTTGTTCTCCGCTGAAATGGTCGTGGATGATCTTGGACGCTTCAATTGTTCATGTCGTGGCGGGCTGGCTTTGGGCGGCGTTGGTGCACATTTGTGGCTTTGACTGGGACACAGGATTGGATTTGGGCCAACTTCGCTGGGTACTTCATCAGCTGTCACCTCTTGTTCCTGCTTGATGCCGATCTCTGTTGGCGTTCCATTGGACCCATTGATTTTGTTTGTTTGCCGCAAGTTGGATTTGGCATTGGCCACCAGTTGCCGGTAGCTCTGCTCACACGTGCGCTTGAATCGGAATGCGTTTTGTGCGCTCAGTATGCAGCTGAGGCAAATGTGTTGAGGCAGTGTATCATTGGATTTGATGTGACAATCGGCGCACTCGTTTAGCATATCCGCCAGGCATGGCTCCGGCTGGCCTTTGTATATTTGCTCCCGCTTGGCGAAGATGTGCACAAGCGTAACCGATGAGTTTAAGCAAATGCGACAAATCGCACTATCCATGTTTTGAAAGATTTGTTTGGCTTTAGCGTTGGCTGCGTTTGCGTGCCGCCACTGTGATCGCACGAAACGCATCTATCGATAGTTTTTTTTTCTTCCAGATAGTTGTCGTGCTGTCGCGATATATCGATAATAAAATATATATAATCGCCGTTGTTAAAAGAATAATTATTTATTTTCAACATTGAATAACATTTAAAATACATATATCATTTAAATGTGTAGTAATACATATGTTTGCTTTTAACGGTTTTGATTCTTGAATACATTCGTCTTAAATGCTTATCTATTGATTGAAATTCAGGTGGTTAGTTTCTTTTAACAGCTCTGTAAACGTTATATTTTGAATTTGAAATTGGCGGCACTTTCGGTCACAAGGCAATCCGTGTTGCGTTTATGTGTTTATGCACATATCCTGGTCATGGCACGATAATTGAGTGCTTCTTGGTTCTGTATAAGTATATATATTGTATTTGGTGAAATCGTGCCAAAATGCAGTAGGTGGTTATTTTTGTTGAAAATAGAATTATAATCATTCTAAAAACTCATCCGTACGTTTGGGTACTTAATAATATTAAATTAAAAGTAATTTATGTTATTACGTCTGGTGCAATCATGATCAATTCAAATACAAATTAAAAGTTTCTCTTCTTCTTCTTGTTTTTTTTTTATAAATACACTTTCTTTCTGTTTTAGCGGAATGTGTGGCAAAACGGAAGTTGTCAGGTTTTGGTTTTGGCTTTACTGCGGAATGTGTGTTTTATGTGTGTGTGTGTGTGAGAGAAGTTGGTGCACTTTTAGCGTCTACATGTGCCTGGTGTTGCCAAAGTTAATGCCCGACTGGGTGGCGCCCTTGTTGGAGCCGTACTGTAGGGAGATAACATTCTGGCCGGCACGCAGCTGCTCCTCGCTGAAGTTGCGCACATTCTTGTCCGCCTCCTTGGGACCAATCGATGGCTTGTTGAAGTTGGAGGCCTGTTTGGAACGTGAGATTAATCGAAACGTGGCATTAATGGAAATCTCAATCTAAATCTGTGGCTAACTCCTGCTCACCTTGCGGCCCAGCGACTGCAGACAGATGACGACAGAATTGAGATTCTGACGCTCCCAGAGATCGACACTTTGGAAGGTCTCCTGTGTGGGCACACCAAAGTTTTTGGCGCACTCAAGGAATGCCGAAATGTTCTCCATGCATTTGAAGGCCATTTTGCTCTCGTTGATCTTCTTGATGCAGCCGGGCTGCAGGGCATTGGCCAGCTTGCACAGGATGACGCCATCCTTGAGCACCTCAAAGAAGTTGTCCGTGTCGCCGGATGTGTTGATCGGCTCGGCTGTCACGGCCTTGATCCATTCCAGCGACTCCTGCGCCAGCTCCTCGCTGTACTTCGAATTGATCTGTAGCGAAGGAACAACATTTTAGTTAAGTATTTTATCCTTTATAATGTTCCTATATGTATCCGTATGGGCTGGGATCACCTTGGACTGGTACGACATGTCGACGGAAAATGTGCTCGGTTAGACTGAAGGCAACTTCGCAAATGCAATCATGTCTAACCATATATATTCTTGCGTTATCTGGGGCAATAGTTCCAGATAACCCAACCTATCGTTAATTGGCCATAAACAAGCACGCACACACGCTTCGACTAGCTGCACGGCTATAATTCAAGTTTGGATAAGGATAAGATTGCAGTTTCCGAGACATCGTCACTCCCCAAATAAAATATTAAAAAAAAAAAAAACCCACCACCAAATATATTTTTCCCAATTTCAATTAAAATACACAGCTCGAAAGGAGGCGATTCTTTGTTAAGCACAGTTAAAAGAATCCCAAAAATCGAGCTAAAAGTACTTGAATTATTGTATAATTCGCACTAAATTTGAGACCCGTTCGAAATGGTCTTGAAATTAGTAGACAATTTATTGAATTAAGTTTTCTTAAAAGGTGTTAAGTAAATTCAAATAAATTTAAAGCTTAAAATTTGCTGAAAATAACTTTATAAGTTTTAGATTTAGAACTTATATAAACTTATTTGAAGTTTTAACAGGAGAATTCCCTTTAAAGATTATAAAGATTTAAAATTTGCTTGAAATAAGTATGTAAATTTTAAATTCAGAACTAATACAAACTTACTTGAAGTTTTAAAAGAAGTTCTTTTAAAGATTAAAAATTTGCTTGAAATAAGTGTAAAGGTTTAAATTCAGAACTAATATAAATTTATTTGAAGTTTTAAAAGAAACTCTTTTTAAGATTATAAAGGTTTAAAATTTGCTTGAAATAAGTGTGAAAGTATTAAATTCATAACTAATATAAACTTATTTAAAGTTTTAAAAGGAATTCTTTTAAAGATTAAATTGAGCTTCATTTAACTTATTTTTAAAGTCAGTTTCTTTTAAGAATAAATTGTTCTCAACTTAAGATTTGTTTAATATAAAGTTAAGAGATTGAAAGATTGCAAGTACAGATTTTTCTTAGTTTAAGATTTGTTCGATTTCAAGTTCAGATACATAAGGTTAAGTTTTCTTTTTTAAGTTGAGAGTTATTTTAACTTGAAAAAATACTGTGATTTTCTTATTAAGAGAATTTCTTTACTTTAAAGCTCAAACTAGAGGTGGGTAAACTTGGATTAAGTCAAAAAGGGATTAAGACTGGACTTGATTTAAATGTAACTATAACTTTTAAAGGTTTGCTCAACTAAACCCAGTCTTGATTTGAGTGTAAAGTTCTTAACATATGTCTCTAAAAATTGTTTGTCAGTTAAGTCACGTTCTCAATCTCAAATCAATAACCATATTTGCTTATGTCGAACTGTTGCTGTTGCTGCTTGTTGTTGTTGTTGTTTGCGAGCTTTTGTGTTTTTGGCCATATAAGGTGCAGAAGCTTAAGCCGGCTGCTGTTTGGGCGTCCTTCGCACCGTTTTGGCTTTGGAATCGAGGCCCACCTGTTGAGCGTTATTGGAGTGGACATTTGGCTGTGGCGCCAAATCAGACAAAAAAAAAGAAAACCGAGCCAAACCACAAAATGTTCGCGCTTTGCGTGTTGGATTTCCATTTACCAGTTATTAGTTATATTTAATTGAATTGCTGTCGCTAACTGATTTCAGATTAGCGAACATTCCCTCTCTCTCTCTCTCCCTCCCTCTCTCTCTCGCCCTCTCTCTCTCTCTCTCGCCTCTATTAAAATAAATGATCTCAGAGACAAGTGGTTGCTCGCTTTGATTGCGCCTCTGTTTGTGTTGCTTTTTGCAATTGACATGCGAAAACAACTCAAAGCGTTCTCAAAGACGTGCCTGAACGACTGCGCAATACCCTGTTCACAGTGCAAAAAGTAGCCGAAAAACAGTGAAAAATTAATCTTCTTCATTTGTGGTTTGGTAGCCGAAAAACAGTTAAAAAGTAAGCTTCTTGATCTGTGGATTGGTGACTCTCAAACTGTAAGCCAAATTAGTTGACTTCAAACTGTGCAGTTTGTGGGGCCGTGGCGCGCACTTCGAAAATAGCCAAACACAGTGACTGTAAAAATGTAAGCTCAAGTCCACCGTTTGCAACGCCAAAACTGGGAGCCCAAGTCAATGTTTGTCAAACTGTAAGCCGTTTAATCAGTGACTTCGCGATTCTGAAACTGTAAGCTCAAACAAATTACTGTCAAACTGTGATATATAGTTCTATCTATGTTCAATTTGTAATTCAGTTAATTCATGACTCTAAAACTGTAAATCCAAGACAATGACTTTAAAACTGTGATGTATATAATTTGTCAATTTGTGCATGATTTTCAGACTTTCAAACTGTGAGCCATTTAATCAGCGACTTTGTGACTGTAAAACTGTAATCTCAAGTCAATGACTCTCAAAATGTTATCTATTAATTCGGTGACTTCGCGACACTAAAACTGTAAACCCAAGACAATGACTTAAAAACTGTGATGTATATAATTTGTCATTTTGTGCATGATCTTCAGATCAAACTGTGTGCCATTTAATCAGCGATTTCGTGACTGTAAAACTGCAAGAAAAAGTCAATGATTTTCAAACGGTAAGCAACTTAATCAGTGACATCGTGACTCTAAAACGTTAAGCTCATGTTAGACTGCAAATCAAAGCCAACGACTTTAAAAAAACGCATATACCCCTTTGTCCCTTGGTAAACAGGGTATAGATATTGTTTTTCAGCTTGTTCCTTATCGCATAGGCTCCCCTCCTTAAAAGGGAAATGCATAGGGGCGGCAGGCGGGGATGTGGATGTGGGCTGCGGCACTGCAGTGCAAAAGTGAAGGTGAATGCACTGTGGTTGGCCGCAGCCAATCGCAACGGTTCGGTAGTTCGTTCTCATATCGATAAGCAAATTTTTTTATGAGCTGTTCATTGCAGGCCGAACCCAGAAAATATTTAATGGGCTGATCAAGTAGCCGATATGCAGATGTATATAAAGGCCGTTCAAATGTAAATCAATAACCAAATCAAATGACTTTTATGTGCTTGTCAACATTTTGTTATTCTATTGTTATACCCTGTAGCTACTGGCTAAAAGGGAGTATAATTAGGTTTTGGGCTGCGGGGGGCATCTCCTGTATACGAACTTAGTTTAAGAACTAGAGACAACAAATGATTTACTCAAATTTGGTAAAATCAAAAAAATTGATAACCGATTGTTGAACAAATCGGAGCGTGTTTTTTTTTAAGAAAATAAACACAAATCTATTGTTATCGCTGCAGGGCACAGGGTATCTTTAAGTCTGGCAGTCTCTACAGAGATAGAATTCATTTGTTTTATATGAGTTTGCACTGCTGTTGCGTTGGTTCGCTTGATTTTTGAAATCCGCTTAACAGCCGCAATTATCGATAATGTTATCGCTGCCAAGAGCTGACTATCTTTAAAATATACTTAACAGCAGCAATTATCGATAATGTTATCGCTGCCAAAAGTTGCCTATCTTCAAAATATACTGAACAGCAGCAGTTATCTTTAATGTTATCGCTGCAAAAAGCGGACTATCTTCAACATATACTTAACAGCAGCAATTATCGATAATGTTATCGCTGCCAAAAGTTGCCTATCTTCAAAATATACTTTACAGCAGCAGTTATCTTTAATGTTATCGCTGCCAAAAGTTGCCTATCTTCAAAATATACTTAACAGCAGCAGTTATCTTTAATGTTATCGTCAAAAAGCTTACTATCTTCAAAATATACTTAACAGCAGCAATTATCGATAATGTTATCGGTGCAAAAAGCGGACTATCTTCCAAATATACTTAACAGCAGCAATTATCTTTAATGTTATCGCTGCCAAAAGTTGACTATCTTCAAAATATACTTAACAGCAGCAATTATCGATAATGTTATCGCTGTCAAAAGTTGACTATCTAATAGCAGCAATTATCGATAATGTTATCGACCGTTTTCTGCAGTCTATGCAATTATCACAATTAGAAAGCTAAATTTGGCATAACGGTAAAAAGGTTTAACAACCTGCTCGGCTCATTAGACAAAAGCTGTTAACCCCAAAAATTAAAACAAAAAAAAATAACGAAAGAATGCTGAGAACAACTAACAAAAGGTTCGAGCATTGGGTCAATTTATCATGATTTTTCAAAAGCAATTAATAAAACTCGATATTATGATTGACATTTTCTCGAGACGACGCAGAATGCGCGTTGATAATTATGATGATGGCTGATAAATTGACGCCCTCGAGGCGATCGGAATAAATTTTGGATTAAATCAACATAGATTATGGGCAAAGGAGAATCTAAGAATCTTGGCTACAGTTTTATGTATATTTAAGCACATAAATAAAAAGCCGTTGAGACAAGTTAATGAATTCGAACGATTTCTTACACATTTGCGGTCTATGCATAAATATTTATGGATTTTTTTTTTCATTTTTATTTTTATATAAAAATGGGTATATTGTATTTGTGCAAATGTATGTAACAGGCAATAGACGAGTCGATCTTGCCATGTCCGTCCGTCCGTCTGTCTGTCTGTCTGTCCGTCCGTTTGTCTGTCTGTCCGTATGTATGAACGCAAGGATCTCAGAACCTATAAGAGCTAGAGAAATGTTGAAATGTTTAGCTGTAGGTCCTCCTAGTCCCCGCGCAAATCGAGTTTGTTACCGATATTCGATAACTTGCTCCGTTTTCAGGTAATCGATAAAAATCGATATCGAAATCCTGTTTTTTGAGCAATTTCGGCAAATAATATGAGCTAGAGTTACCAAACTTGACATGTAGCTTCTAGAATACTTATTATTCGCTTATTTTATACCTATCGCCTGTCGGATGAAGAGGGTTCAGGGTATTCCCTAGTCGGGAGCTCCCGACCAGAAGCTCTTACTTGCTTATTATTGTATTGGAATTGGGAATTGGCAAACACGGCTTACAACATATGATAACAAAAAGAAATCAAATACAAAAGTAAACACAGTTCGAAATGAAAAATGGCAACGAGCAATATTTTTTCTTCTTCTTCTTTTCATTTTAGTTTTTTTTCTTTAGTTTTTTTTCTATATATACAAATATTTTGAATGAGTCAGCAGCCTCCGAAAATGGCTTCGCGATGAGGTCGCCGCGAAATTCGACTACGAGTGTGTTTTTTTTTCTCTCTGTGTTGAAGTACAGTAAATAATTGAATACGTGTATGTGTGTGTGTGTATGTATGTGTGATATATAGCACAATGTTCTGGAACGTGTGTGTGTGTTTTTGCCTTATCGAAGAGAGCGCAAAAATAATGTATACAAAAATAAAATGTCGCGCCGGGCGGGCGGGAGGAATTCGCTTATCAACGTGTTCTCTGTTTGTACTCAACAATATTCGAAAACAATATACATATGTATGTTTTCTAGGCCATAGAACTTGGCTCCAAAATGGTCAACGGGCCACGTTGTTAAAAGTTAAAAGTCGTCGTCAGCGCATGCGGAACTGCGGGCGCATACACTGAGAGAAAAAACCCAAGTGAATTGTGCTTTCGTTAAGCACAAATGTTGTTGTTGAAAACTTTTTCTTATACGCCCAGAAATTTATATAAATACTGTACAGTACTCCATATAGGACACCATTTTTTATATATGTATATTTGCCTTAAAAACATTTCACGCTTTCTTTAAGCCTGCAAATTCTTGTTTCAAGCACTTTTTACTTAATCCAAGACTGATTTGAATACTCCCAAGTTCCTTAAAGCAGGTGGCAAATACGTAAAAAAAGTAGGAATTATGTATTTGCCGTAAAAACGTTTCACGCTTTCTTTTAGTCTGCAAGTTCTTGTTTCAAGCACTTTTTACTTAATCCAAGACTCATTTGAATACTCCCAAATAGCTTTAAGCACAAGACAAATACATTAAATAATGTAGCAAATGTTTCATATTAATCTTAAGCCCTGAAATTTTTAAATTAAGTATTTTCCTCTTAATCCAAGTTTCTTATTTCTCTTTTTGTAACATTAACAAACAATTTGAAAGTCAAATCTAGGAAATGTTTCATAATAAACTTAAGTCCGTATATTTTTAAATTTGGTATTTCTACTTAATCCAAGTTTTTTATTCTTATTTTAAGTCCGCATATTTAAAAAAAATGGGTATTTTCTACCTAATCCAAGTTTCTTATTCATCTTTTTGTAACATTAACGGTCTATTTGAGAGTCAAGTGTGCTATAAAACCAACTGCCCAGAACATTTTAGCACAATATTTAGTAGAGCTCTTTCCGCCAAGTGTAAAACCTATCAGAGGCGACACTGACATTGAGGACAGACCTCTGACTGGGTCTGTGGGTCAGTTGATAAATGAGGCGCGATTACGCGCAATTACAGAGCAGCGCGACAATGCAAAACAAACGGGGAGAAACTAATTATTTTAATTTTTTTTTTGAAGTTTTTGATAGAGTTGCTAGATAGGGTTTACTGTACAGTAAACAAATATATGGGTGTTGTTGTCTGCCCGCACACGCAAGGCGCATTAGCATTAGCAGAGGGCCAAGCCTGAAAGCCTCTTCATTAGCTCGAAAGAGCTTTTAGTTAAATTAAAAGTGCCCCATGTTTACACTTACAACTTGCTAAAGACCTGCTGATTCCATTCCCCTGACCTGACCGAACAAACCTTATCCCCTTGTCCACAAACTATGCTAAGGCTGCGGGCGAACGAAACCGGACTCAAGCCCAAACTACTTGTCAGTGTTGTACAGCGGAAAAATACAAAACTTATCATTGCAACACCCACTGCTAAAAACTACAAAAATTAAAGGATTGTGAACAAATAAATACCCTTTTTAATAGATGAAAAAAAAGGAAGAGAGTTCGCGAAATAACTCAATTTCTTTAATTACTTTTAATTTTAAGCAATTCTTTATTTTTCTAGTTTATATCTATTTTAAGATGTCCGAATTTAGGTCTCGATTGCAATTCAAAAGTACGTTATCTCGATGCAATGTGCATCGATATATTCTGCATTAGATATCGATAGTATTTATAGTATTTTATAACATTAGCTTATTTCTAGTATTTACATTATTTCCGTTATTTACACTATATAAATGATCTTTAAGCCTTTGGTAAAATTTTTTGCTTCATGCGTTACACGTTTTCTGACAAAACTGAAATACACTCAGGAAATGTAATCTATGGAAATAGGTAATTGCCAGTCAGCAGATGCTGTTGACTGACATGCGAGGCTTCAAGGAGTATATAAATATATGCATGTATGTATGTGTGTATGTGTGTGGATAGGGGTGCCGACTGCTTTCTGTCGCATAAATCTAACAAAAGCTGACGCAAGTTTCCGTTTCAAGAAGTCGCGCGTAATGTATAAAATATTTATGTACATCTTTTGTTTCATTCACTCTCGCGATTAGCGGCGAGGCAACGGATCATTGCGTAATGATAATGTGGCAGGGATACACAGAGAGTTAAAAACGATCGAGCAGCAGATGATGTCATTATTGAGTTTGGAGCGTAAGCAATAACTCAGCAGCGTAAAATGATTGGTTAAGACAAAACTAAACAGTTGACGCATAGAGCATGCGTGTGTGCGTGTACATGTGGGTGCATGTGCGTGTGTGTGTGTGTGTGAGAGGCATTACGTGCAAATAAGCGGCGCTTGAAAAAGAAACAAAAACTATCGCCAATCTGTCCGCCACTTGCGATTATTCATTTTCGCTTTCTTTTCGATGTGTCACGGCTGCTGCTCGATGACAATTACAAAGCTTTGCGAATGACCGATATTCGAAAAAATAACCAAAAAAAATAATAAAAAAAATAGGCACTCGAACTTTGAATACCGCAAGCCAAATAAACGAGGTCAATTATGTGCGTGATTTTAACTGTTTTTCTCTTGATTTTTGTGTGTTTGTTTTGCCAAAATATAAACATTGCACAACACTGCACAGTGTAACAAAAGTTGACAAAAGTTAAAGTTAAGCCAGCATAAAAATGGGAACTCTTTTTTCTTTGGCATTCCGAGTTTCACCGGAAATCCAAACAACATTTGATTTATGATTAACTATGTTGCCAACACTTTTTATGGCTTATCTGAAAATGAATAACTACAACAATTATTATACGTAGCTCTTCTATACGCAGACAGTACATAGGTACATCATTTTTTTTTGTTTTTGTTTTTTTTATAACAACGGGCCTGGAAGAGCTCGGCAAGTTCCATTTGGTAAACTGATACCGATGGGTACTTGCTGCGGATGTATTAATGTGACCATATCTATGTTTGCATGTATGTGTGTGTGTGCGAGTGTGTGTGTTCCAGTGATTACTATAGGTACGTGCTAACGCTTCTATGGGTACCCATATTGAAGACGAATGGGCGAACAGACAAGCGAACGACTAATTAATGGCAACATGGTCAAAGCGGGGTCGTGAGGGGCGCTAGGGTTACGCTTAGGGTTTGGCTAGAATGTAGAATCAGGGTAAATGGAGGCGCGAGGGGGGTGTCTGTTGCGCCTTCAATAGTTGCTCGATTTTGCTGAAATTTGAGTCGTTGCCATAAAAGTACACAAAAATAACTGGCAACTGAATCGACTCTCGCACACACACACAAACACACAGATAGATAGTCAAATGGACAAACAATTTTTAAAAGTTGATTCAGCGGCATGTTGTTTTTGTTTGCTTATGCCACAAATACATACATGCACACACACACGCACACACACCTATTTACAGACTTTTAAGTGCGGCGCGCATGTGTGTTAGTGCGTCAAAAGGTGCTATCGCTACATGGGGCGCTTTACATACCCTAGCGAAGGGTATACCGATTTCGTCACGGATTGTATAAAGTAGTTATATTTTAACCCATAATATAAATTTAGTAAATAGTTCAGTATTTATAGTAAAAAGTCTCGGGTTATTATTACACAAACTGGTCTCTCATTGATCAAATTTGGCATGGATATATATCATTGCTTCCTGCCAAAAATTCCGTTTTTATATGCGCCACTTCAAAAATGTTCAAGATATCTTGATCATATCTCATCAACTACTTCTCACCATTGCCGTACTATACTATATGAAATATATCTAGTATAAAGGCAGGGCATTCAAGCTTCGTCAATTCGTAGGTAACTTTCTTTCGGTTTCTTTAATATTTTTTGGAAGTTAACGAAGACGGGCAGCTGGCAGGCAGCCCAATGACATCATCGCGCTCTCTCGCTCCTGTGAAGCCGTTGATCGCAGCGAAAAGGGAGAAAATCAAAAAGGGGCAGAGGCGCAACAAGCCACGCGGCAAGACGCGGGGAGACGGCGACGCTAAGGGAATGTCCCTCGTTTGGTGCCGTTGTTTTTGTTATTTTGCTTGGCCAATGCTGTAACTGTAGACTGTAGTTGTTTTTATAGTTGTCGTCCATTAGTGGACTGCACTTAATCCTATCCCCCCGCCTCCCGCAACGACGCACAACATATACGATTTCAAATTTCACTCACGTCGCTTTGCCTTCGGCGCTGCCACAGGGACAGTGCATTGCGTAATTGCCAAAGGGGGCCGGCAAAGAGAGAGTGAGAGCGAGAGAGTGGGGGGACTGGGATACACACAAAGCCAGTTCCGTATATATGTATACATATGTAAAATGCAGTAAATAAGCGTCGCTAA
This sequence comes from Drosophila montana, assembly GCF_035044405.1. Taxonomy (NCBI): domain Eukaryota; kingdom Metazoa; phylum Arthropoda; class Insecta; order Diptera; family Drosophilidae; genus Drosophila; species Drosophila montana. The sequence continues at coordinate 37,825 of NW_026996406.1, read as the reverse complement.
TGTCAAATTAGTTTAAAAGAGATGCAAACAATGAACGAGGGGGCTTTGCGGCGGCTGCGATCCCTTCGCTCGCTGCAGCTGAGCGCGAGGCGCATAGCAACTGGCACCCATTGAGCATAGGAGCTAGAGGCGAAAATTCGCTCAATGCAACTAATTGAAGCTCAACAATGCAGTACTTAAAGCGCCATCAATCGGTTAATTAAGTTTACCAACAAATTACGCATGCATGGCCAGATACTTAGATACACACATCCACACACACACACACGCAGTCATGCATACTTAAAGATGACTTATCAACGCGCATTGCGAATTTGGAATGAGGTCATTTCTAAGACCATTTTTAGTCTGGTTTTTGGCGCGCGAGAGCAGACGCAACTCGGCTTTAAATGCCCAAATAAAGGCAATGCAGCTTAACGAGACACACACACACACACAGGCATTCAACAGTATATTTTTTTTGGCAAAAATTTGGTTACCTTGCGCTGCGCTTCGGCCGCAAAGCCACTCTTTGGAGCACGATTCGACGACATGTTAATGTTTGTTGTGGTTGCTGCTGCTGCTGCTGCTGGGTTTTAGGCTGGAAACGGGTTTGCAGGGTGCGTTATGTTGGTCAAAAAGTAGCTTAGCGTTGCACTCTGGCCAATGGAATGTTTATCACAATTGTTAAGTATTAATTTCTTGTTTCTTTTGGAGAACGCTGCGTATAAAACACGTCCGCACACAACAAATACTAAAAGCGCTTTGAGCAGGCAGTAAAACAGCCAACAGAAAGAAAACTTGAAGCGTTAAGCAGCGCTGTAATGTTAATAACGTGACCGGTCGGAGAGTGAGAGAGCGGCAATAACAGTGCGAGAGCGTACAGTTATTTAAATTGTTGTCGCTCTCTGTATTTCGTGTTAATACGAGCCGCTCTCAAAAGCTCAAGCTCAGCTGCTGGTGCTGATGATGTCATAATGCACATGTCTTTTAACGGCTGTTTGAATGTTTGTTTTCATGGCATTGAAAGTGAAGAGATATGAAGTCTGTTATTAGTACGTTGCTCATGCCTTATCCTAACCACAGCATACCAGGCGTGACCATGTCATTGCCTGATAATTCTGGACGAAAATAAAAATCGAGCGAAACAAACAAAAATTCTTGCGTTTTTTTTTAGTTTTCTGCTTTAGTTTGCCTTGAGAATTAGTTACATTTTATTCACATAAATATATAATTTGTTATGCAATTGTTTTTAATATATTTATATATATATATATATATTTTGTTTTTTTTTTAGTTGCTTTCAAGATAAGAAGAGAATTTCATAAGTTTTTCAGTGTTCAGTGTGAGTTTTTAATGTGTTCTAAATAAATAAAGGGAATTGCTTTTATAATTTGTTGTTGTTACTTTGTGTGATACATACATACATATATAATTGTAATATTAAATATACATAGTTCTAAGAATATTGTTTTTTTTTTGTTTTTTATTTTCACTGCAGCAAGACAATTTTCAATTATATTTATTAAACATTTTCATTTGTCTTTTGATTATATCGCCATTTTAGGTTATTAAACATAGGAAAGCATTCCATTTAACTAGACACAGTTGCATAGTTATTGCATTATTATTAATCTACTTTCAACGGGGATAAATGGGGTTGATCAATTTTTTTTTGCTTGCTCTCATGCATGTTAAGGCCCTCGCGCTCAAGTACAAGTGGGTGTGGCACACACACACACACATATATATTTGTGTGCGTGTGTGTGTGTGTGAATTGCATTATAGACTATGGTTCAATGAAATGTTTCTTTGTTAACAATCTTTTGGGGTGCATGCTAAATAATTTGCTAAATTCAATTAAAAAATAATCATAATTTATTTTGCACATGGATAAATACAAATTACAAATATTGATGTATATATGTCTATAAAAAAAGATTACAAAAAAAATATATATAAATTTGACGCAAAAATAATATACAGAGAGAACACGACTACAATTAAAAAATGACATAAGCATAATCAGAATTGACGACTCCCTAAAACAAGTCCCTTTCATTAGTTCCTAGGTATGTGTGTGTGTATGTGTGTGTGTGTGTGTGTTTATAAGCACTGATATCTGATATCTGTGTGTTTTTTTGTTTTGTTTTATATTTTGTTTATATAGGCTACAGTTACACTCCCTGGACATAGGACATAGTATCAGCAAATAATTTCAGACAAATGTTCTTATTTCTTTTTTTTTTGTTTTTAATAAATAATACCTCACGATTCGTTGGCTCAACGGTTATTAAACTTAACTTATAAAACAACTGTGCAAAAATTGGGCAATAAACACAGGGGGGAGCAGGCGGCGGCGGCGGCAGCGGCGTCGGCAGCGACGGCGGCGTTGGCGGCGACGGCGACGTCGGATCAGCTCCCAGCAGTGAGGTCTAAATAAATGGTATTTTATGCACATACCGCGTCTTCAGATTATTTTCGAGGGTATTGTAAGTGCCTCGATTCGGATTCTCGCATTACTTTTCTATATCATTTTCTATATAATTTTCAATTATATATAACGCTGCGTCGGCGTCATCTCTCTCGATTCAAGTTGGACTCGAAAGTAGCTCTCAAAATGAATTGCAAAAAACTTTTGAAGCGAGCCACAAATACACACATAGATAATTATTAATAATTAGAAATGTTTGTTAAAATGAGAACGTATCCATTTTTTTTTTTTGGAACATTGGATATCGAATTGCTGTGCAATAAACGCGAGACGCTCCTCTGTCCGTGGCCAATGATTCGGCTGGTTATCAGGCATTATCTTTTATCATCATCTTTTAACATAATCAGCGTTAAGATTTGTATCTTTTAGTTTTTTTGTCTTAGTTCTTAACTAATATTACATGCACTCGCTTTCCGTTTCGCTTCTCATACTCGCTTGCAGCTTAGCTTTGCCTGCTTTATAATGTTTAGCTCTTCTTTTTGTTTTTGTTTTTGTTTTTAATATATATGTATATAATAGGGTGTATATAGTTTTTATAAGCTTTCTTGTTTTCCTGTTTGTTAGTATCGCTAGTAACCATAATTTGTTGCTTTCCTCCGCACACACGTTCAATCCAAACCAGACATCGCGCTTGGCTGGTTTGTTTTTGTTTTTTAACTCAATCTATAAATAAATACTCCACACACATTTAGCTATATATCAGTTTTTTTTTGTTTTTCTTTTTTCTTAGATAGTTTAGAAAACAATCTGGTTTGGTTTTCTTCAACGAATTCACAGCAGCGATATATCTGGCGAAATGGAAAGAAATTAAGAATATATTAATAACAATATATACTGATCGATTTTTAATTTAAGCAAGGATATTAACTGGCTTACATTACTTTCCCAAGCATTTCCCGCCCTTGGATAATTTAGTTTTATTAAATTATATTTAACAATGATATTTTTAAATGAGTTAAAAGTCGATCGCTTTTTTTAATCGGAGTGGAAGGCAAAAAGGCAGAAAGTGTGAAGCACTTCGGATGGTAATCAAAAAAAGTTTCATACAACTGAAATATTTCCGCACTTGTTGGCGATACCCAAAGCCCCGTCTTAGTGTGCACTTACATGACGTAAGGATTACCAATCAGGCCAGTCAGGCAGTACAATCGATTTTATATATATAACATATATACAGACTTATAGATGGATTACCTTTATTCTCGTGACTATCAGCAGTGACTAGCGTGTTGTTTGCCGCTGTGCTCGTCAGCAAGCTGTTGTTGTTGTTGTTATTATTGTTGTTGTTGATGTGTAGATCTTGTTGTGACTCAATGCTCAGATCGATTAGCTGTGTCACAGCCGGAGTGACTGCATCCTGCAGCAGATTGATGTCGCTGCAAGCAATCAAACACTTTATTTTAGTTTCATCTTATTATCTTAAAGCCAACGCATTCACACTCACTTCTTGTTGTTCACATTCTCGATATGGCCATTCCCGTTGGCCACTGCTGCAGCAGCAGCAGCAGCTGCTGCTGGTGTTGTTTCCACATGCAGCTTGCCGTTGCTCACCTCGAACTGATGCAAGTTCTTGGCATTCTCATCGATAATCATATTGGCGAAGCTGTTAATAAGCGAGTTCTCCTTGTCTAGCACCGATTGCTCATACATGGCCTGACTGTTGGGCGGCTCCGCATCCGTCTCCGTTGCGGGCACAACGGGCGCGGGCGCATCATTGATGGTGCTGCTGCTGCTGGGCGAGCCATCGGTTGAGTTGCTGCCGCTGCTGTTCACATCGTTCTCTTTGGGCGCTGACGATCCAGCCGCGTCAGCCTTGGCGTCAGCCGATTCCTGTAATCGTTTGGAAGTGTAAATAATTTGAGTTTAAAAATCGAACCGGCGGCTGGCTACCTTAGCGGGTGTGGTGGCCGTGGCGCCGCCTTTCCGTGTGCGGGACATGATCGCCTCGACGCGTTTGCGTCGCTCTTCGCGCTCCTTTTCCTCGCGCTTGAGACGCTCGGCCACCTCGACGCGCTGCTTTTCGGCCTCCTCCTTGGCCTTCTTTTCGGCCTCTTCACGCTCGATGCGCTGGCGTTCCTCCTCCTCGCGCCTGCGCTGTTCTTCCTCCTCGCGCTGCTGTGCTTCCTGCGTATTGAGTGGACAATTTAATTTAGACATATTTTTTTTGGAACTCATCAATAGGCGCTTACCTCGATGGCCTTGCGTAGACGCTCCTCCTCGCCGCGGCGCTGCTCCTCCGCCAGGCGTGTGGACTCTTCTTCGAACAGTCGCTGGCGTTCGGCCTCCTCCTCCTGTGCCTTGAGCTCGGCCAGACGCTCGGCCTCAACTCGTTGGCGCTCCAGTTCTGCCTGTCGTTCAGCCTCCTCGCGGGCCAGGCGTCGTCTTTCGGCTAATGCGGCCTTAGCCTCCTCCTCAGTCGTTATCTTTTTAGCTATCATCGATGCGGTCATCAAATCGTTGCTGCTATCGACCGATAAATTGGCCGATGGGGGTGTCAGTTCGCGCACCTCCGAGTTCTCCTTGCTGCCGTTACGTAATGCTTTCTTCGGGACACTTACAAGTGGCTCGGCTGCAGCTTGCACTTTCTCGTTGCCCTCGTCTGCCTTCTCCTCCACGCTGAAAGATGCAGCTGTTGGCTCTGTCGCTGTTTTCTCTACGGCAACAGCAGCTGGCTCGGGCTCAGGCTCAGGCTCAGGCTCAGGCTCAGGCTCTGGTTGTGTCTTGGCCTCGATTTGCACCAGCTGCTGCACCTGCTCCGTCTTGACTGTGTTCAATGCCTCCTTTTCTGCCTTGCTGACAGCGGCCAAAGCTGCATCAGGAACTGGCACCAGCTCTTCTGGCTCCTTGGCCACACCATTTGCCTCTGGTGCGGGCGCTGGCACGGAGGCAGCTGCTGTCGTGGCGCTGCCCGTGCTGCTGGTAACAATCATGGACGCACTCATCGCTGAGGTTGCACCCTTTGTTGTGGATTCCTTCTGGCGTCGATTGATGCGCTCCATGCTGGCGGTGCGGCTGGGCTGTGCCTTGGAAGCGGAGGCAGCCTTCGGTGGCAGCGTTTCCTAAAGAACATTAAAACAAAATATAAATAAATAAATATATAAATGTGATATGTTGCAGTTCAACTGACCCGCTTTTGTGGCGTCTTCTTTTCGGCGCTGTGCATTCGCGTTGAGCTGGAGGTCACGATCATTGAGGTCGACATGAGGTTCGGTGTTCGTTTGGGTGTCGTTTGTGCTGTAGACGTCGTTGGCGAGGCGGCGTTTGTTGTTGTTGTTGTCTTCATTGGCGGCTTATAGTCCCGCTTCAGTTTGTTGATCTCTGCGGGAATAGATAGGAATGTAAGGCTCAAGTGTAAACAAAGGGGATTTTTATTGCTTACCGTCCAGGGACATGCCAGTACCGGCTATGCTGGCTGGCCTGGGCTTGCGTGGCGCCGTCGCGGGACGCCTGGCCACCTGTGGGCCGGCTGTGGACAACGTTGTGGATGTGGACATTGCGCTGCCGGGACGTGAGCCGCTCAAATGTCCATGGCCGCCGGGTGTTACATTGCCGGAACGCGAGCCTAAGCCAATCAAGATTCAAACAAAGATTAGACATTGAAGCATAAATTAGCTATCGGAGCAGTTGATTTATATATATAGATATATGAGTGGGTGAGCACCAAACAATAAAATTGTGATTTATTTGTGTGAATTTGTGACCGTCACCAGAGTTTGTCATTGGGTAGAAAATAAGAAGTACACAACACAGGAGAAAAATATTATAAACCAATCGAAAAGAAAACCTAAAAAAAAAATTGAAACAAAGTACCAACAAATACATATTAAGACACAAATACGTTGAGAGTGGGCAAACGGAAAAGACACAAAGCATTAACCAAAGTAACCTATGAGATTGCGTGTGCGTGGGTGTGTGTGTGTGTGCGTGAGTGCGTGTGTGTGGAGGGGTATGTAGAGGGGGAGGAGGAGTGTGTACAAAGGGGTCCATTGAGAACACACGAATCGAACATACAGATGGCAATGCTCAGCACACAATATGGACCCAAGGAACTCAAAAATCGATAGGCAATTTGTTGATGATAACTATCGATTAATATTTTTTATCGATATGTACAGTAAGTTATTGGTAGTTCACGGTTCAGATCAAATTACTGCATATTTTCGAGTCATAAATTTAGATTTTATCACATTACGCAAATTATATCAGAATAACCAAAGATTATCGATAAGTTTAATTCATTTGTCGATTATCGATATGTTATATTCTCTTATCGATTTATTTTATTTTATTGTTATGGGTATTGTTATGAGTATTTTACCAACTATTGTTTATAGACTTGGATTACTGAAGATACCCGAGGGATAAATGTGTATGATACTCAATATTGAGACGATCGATAACTTCAGATCGAATAATTTGTATTAAGAGATCGATTACTAAATATACAAACTGTTGCTCACATGAACTGAAAATAAGCGCTCAAATATCAATAAAAATTCCCGTTATTGACCGCATGAGCTGATAGCTATCGATAAATTCTTTTATGCAAGGGCGAAATCTATCGATGATTTCTAAACTAATGTTTTTTTTGGAGAGAATGTTAACAATTTGAATATATGAATGAAAGATTAGATCTGGCAACTATTATGATTATTACATATGAACTTAGGATTGCAGCTGAAGTCTATCGATAAGTTTTACGGGTTATGAAGACTATATAATATGAATTGAAGTTGAAAGCTGACAATAATCTATAAGTTTAGCTAAAGTTATTGGTAGTAGGGGTACTCATGACTTTAGAATGATTATTTTCAGAGGTTTTAATTACAGCTCTAACTGATATAATCTTGCAATCGTGGTATATCGTATTTCTACAGGAACTAATGCGCTGTGTGTGTGTGAGATTTTGTGTGAGTGTGTGAAGTGTGCCTTTGTGTGTGTGCACAGGGAAAGAGGAACCCGTTAACTAGTTCCAATTGGGGTTTAATGTTACAGAGTTGTGTGTTGTTGGAAGTATGTGTTGTGGATATGGACCTCTATGATAGCCACCGCAGGAGTACAAATAGATAAGATGTGTGTGTGTGTGTGTGTGTGTTTGGGTGTGTTATAGATTGTTGTTGGATGTTGTTGATCGCACACACCTGCATTCACTAACAAACTAGAAGAGTTCATGAGCAACAATGAGTTTGGATCGAGGTCGTGATAACGGTAGTAGGGGTTAGTTGGAGAAGAGATCGCATATTGTTGCTGGGCACGCCGCGACGCGTTCGCGGACGCAGTCGTGTAGGATGCGTTGTGGGATGAGGCAAATGATGTTTGAAGATATTTTTTAGTTGCGGCAGTTTGCAAGCCAAGATTCGATTGGCGTTGTTGCTGTGGGTTGTAGTGGTTTTGGTGGTTGTTGTTGTTGGTGCTGTTTGTGGTCGACCACGAATAGCTTATCTGTGTCATGCTCTTACTGGAGTCGCGCTGACCGCTGCCCAGCGGCCGAAAGCTGGTCGAGATGCCGCCACCGAGCGAATATTTGCCCCGGTCCCGCTGTCCCCCACCAGCCGCCAGATGGGTCATGCTGCGCGACATGATCCCAGCGGCGCTGGATGTGCCGCTGGCACCAACGCTCGCACTGCCCGCACGCTTGCCCGCACGCATCAAATGGCCACGACGAGTGCCAGTTGTGCTGCTGCTGCTGCCGCCGCCCAGGGAGGAGGTCTCGTCCAGCATTTCCAGTTCACTTTCGCGTCGCTCCCGTTCCAGTATGGCGCGCACATGCTCGCCATTCCGGCGTATCGGCTGGGCCAGCTGATCCAAGCGGTTCATCGAATAGGCGCGTCCTGTTGTGCGTTGTTGTGGATATGTAAAGTGGAAAGTGGTTCAGAAAGTGTTCATGAATCAGAATCATTTTTGTTTTGTTTTTAGCTGTTCTTGTGGTTGTTGTTTTTGTGGTGGTGCTTGTGGTTCCTTATGCAGCTAAATATATATACAGAAGACGGCACAAAATTGGCTACGATGTGGTTAGGTGGGGGGAATTGTGAGTTGTGGAGTTGTGGATTTGGATGGGATACTTTTTAGGTGCATATATCTCCTCTGTCTGCAGCTTGGAGTAGAATCAAAGCAAGTGAACAAAATAAATACGCCCCGTGTCGCAAGGCCAAAATCTCTCATGGTCACAGCGGTCTTTTGTTGTTGTTGGTGGAACCTACGAAATGTCTTACTGAATACGTTGATGATGAAATAATGCCATGGATGATTTAATGATGTATACAATTCAATGAGGCTGCTTTTGGGAATGTTGTTGATGAGCATGTTGATTATGATAGCTGTCGGGGTTTGGGGGTTTGGATTGGGGGGACGTTCTTACCTGGGGTTCTGGGCGTGGTGCTCAATGAGCTGCGCGAACCGTAGTGCCCGTCGCGGGGGCTGGGTATTGTCGGCATGAGGTCCGTTTTCCTGCGGTAAACGCTTCGGAACATCATGTTCTGTGTTGTGTCAACGAAATCTTCTGCAATTGTGGTTTGGGATTTTTTTTTTTGGATATTTTTTGTTGTTTCTTTTTGGTCATTTGATCAAAAAATTGACTTGAATGAACTTGGAACTAATGCAAAATGTATCATCGAGAAACCAAAAGCAAAGGCTAAAGCAATTACCATGCTAAGAGAGAGAGCAAAAGAGAGAGCTACTAAAATCGGGCAGAGTCGAAAAACAAAACATAAAACTTGGGCCCGTCGCTTGAAAAAGGGGAAAGGAGAGCATTACATAGAGCGTGGCATGTTAGGGCGAAGAAAACCTTAATACAAGAGCATTAGACTTATCGATAATACTATCGATAATAGTAGTAAAGGTATTCAAATGGCACTGAACACTGTTAATACTCTTATCGATAATATAAACAGATATATTTCGATAAGAAAAATCTACAGGAGTAAAGAACTATTATTGATAGCCAGCGTTAACAATAATTGATAGTAATTAATATCCGCTATTGATACTTATCGATAACTGCAATCTGTGATTATCGAAAACAAGAATCGATAATATAAATATATATATTTTGATAAGCGATAACAATTATTGATATTTAATCGATATCCGCTATTAATCAGTGTCGATAACTGCAATCTATGTTTATCGATAACAAGCATCGATAGTCGTTCTGCCCGCCTTGCAGGATTTATTTATAGGGTACATTTATTAGATCATGCAAACATGGGCGCATGCCGGTTAAGATTTTGTTCTACAAAGAGCTTTTCGAAAGGTTAGGGCAACAAACAAATTAAAAATGAGGATATACATAGCAAATAACACGAACAATAGAGAGAAGAAGAGTAGAGAAGAGGAACCCTCACCCTTACGATATGAGTTATTGTAGTTGTTGTTGTTGTTGTGGCTTGCAGTTGTTGCTGTTGTTGTATATTGTCTGTGCGCAGTTGTGGTTGTTGTATTGGAAGTCAGTATTTGGGCGTTGTTCTTAATGGGCGCTGGCCCATCAATATTTATCTCGTTGCCGGCTATCGAAAGCGAAAAACGCTTCGGCGGCTCATCATTGGAATAGCCCCAATTGAATACCTCGTACATGGACGAAGACTTGCGGCGATGATCTGTGTGGTGTAATGGGCAATTTGTATATAGAGAGAGAGAGAGAGAGATCGTGAAATATGGAAAATAAACAAGAACTGAAGCTACGCTGTGATTGGATTAGGGATTAGCATTGACAGGTGGCTAAGTGACTATATAATAAATCATATAAGTACAATATTGTATATATTGTGTACATATTGCAAATAAAAAAGAAAGGGGTTTTGTTGTGGTGTGTGGGGTAGTTAATAACTTTGCATACAGCTGCAACAGTTCACAGGTACTTGGGAATTGGGCACACAGAAGAGTACATATAGTATATATATATATTATATAGAGATATTGTCACGTAACAAACAGAGAGTCTTTTGTAAATTACGAGTAGATTGTCTAAAGTAATATCAACTGCAAAATAAATAGTTAAGATTAAGTGTGGTTGGAGTGTGTTCCGTGTGTGTTTGTGGGTGTGTGTAATTTCTGTGACAGTTCGACTGAAAATTGATGGGGAGAGGCGTCTATGGGCTACGGCTAACTCACCATCATGTCTGTCCGTAGACGAGGAGGTACGCTTCTTAGCACCACTGTCGGCTAGTTCACGCTCGGAACTGCGACGTGAGAGCGAGGCGCCCGCTACGTTCGATATAGATGTGGATCTAAAATATATATAGAAATAAACTTGACATTAGAGAGTGTGGAAAGTGTGGGGATTACTTTAACTCACCGTCGTTGACTCCAAAAGGTGCTGGGCGATACCAGACCATAATCCGCCGGCACATCGAGCAAACGTGGCGTTGACGAGCCAAATGCAAAGGCAATCGAATTTCTATCGCGCCTCTTTGTCTCTATTCGCGATTCGCGTTCCTATCGAGTGAAAGCCAAGCCAAAAGTGAGCAATTAAATAAAAAAATTTGGCCAAATAACACGCACCTGATTCTTTTTGAGTATAAACTCGCGTCGCTCCTTCTCGGCCTCGATGATGGCCTTTTTGCGCTCCTCAACCAGATGACGCTTCTCTGTATCACGGACGCGTATCTCCTCGATGCGACGGCGACGCTCCTCCTCCTTTTGTTCGCGATATTTTTGTGCTGCCTCGGCCTGGGCGCGCAGCTCCTCGATTTTCTTCTGTCGCTCCTCGTTCTGTCGATCACGCGCATATCTCAGTTTTTCCTCTCGATCTTTGGACGCTGTCAAAATGAGAGTCAGCCATTAGATTTGTATATTGATTGTGATTGCGAATGCGGGGGTGGTAGGCGTGGCGTGGCTAAAACAAACACCACAATGCTCATATTTCACATGTAGATGCAAGTTTTTAATCATCAGAATTGTTGCTACCTGTGGCAAAAATCGATATAGCTTCATTCACTTCATTTTATACCCTGCACTCTATGGAAACGTACATAATGGGTATATAGCATTCCCATTTTCAAAAGGCATTCAAATTTTATGATGGTTATTAATACTATCAGAGGGACTTGAAATAGTTCTATCAAAAGCAGAACAATCGATAAATATCGATTATTGTTTTTTGGAGCTTAACAGAGTTTACTGGAACTAGATATCATTATTTTTTGTATGTAATTTCTAGTTTGTCATTAAATATGAAAAACATTAGCATTAATGTCAGGGAAATTCTCTTTATTTTTTGTATATATTTAAAAATAATATACATATAAATTTATTCCCCTGAGGCAGAGATTTGTGTATATTCTTAAAATCTCATATACATAAGTTATGTTAATTATTTAGCAATGTTTCTACCATATAGAAGGATCAAGGATAAACTGAAGCAAGACACTTCCTTAACCTCGACTCAGCCAACTCCTTAAGTAGTTACGAATTATTTTAGGCAGTTGCCTACAGGGTATTTTATAGTCGGACAATCTCGAGTGGGAGCACTCTTACTTGCTTTTTTTGGCATTTGCCGGCAACTACAGCCGCGACTTTTACAGCGCCTGACGTCATCGTACGCTCGCTTTGTATGTATGTGGGTCAATTGACAACAAAATACAATAACAATGCACACACACACACACACACTCGCACACACACACATACAGTTCGCTGTGCGATGAGCAAATAAGGCAAAAGAAAATGTAAGCGCACAATTTTTATTAAAATGACATTGGGCCCGCCGTGCAAAATAAAAGCAATAAAAATATATGTATATAAAAAAAAGTGCCAGACAATTGGCCAACTCGCAATTTTTGTGGTCAACTAACTTTGTGCGCATTCCTTGTAATCGGCAATCGGCAATCGTCCGATAACCGCACCGTTCGATAACGCGTTATCGTCTCAAGTATTTATGGAATTTAATGACGTAATTGAATGCAAATTCGAACAAAATGAAAGCAACGCAAACCCCAACTGTAAACTGCAACAACTGTAAATTGCGGCATTGAATCATGGCCAAGCTGTTTTTCAGTTACAAATTCTGCATGTTCGAATAGGTGTACATATATATCCATAACCATGTTTTAGATAACGGCCCGCTTATCAGCTGGCGGCGAATGGCTGTGAATGATCATGCGGCTTCGGCTGGCGCAGCAGATGGGCGCACGGCAGAGCATGTCAACAACCTTGAACGCCGGCAGTGACGCCGGCAGAGACGCTGGCGTCATCTATGTGCATGGCGCCCACCTCTGAGCAGCATTGCGGAGTGGGCTGCAGCTGCAGCTGGAGATGGAGCTGCAGCTGAAGCAAGCCCATTCGCGCACAAGAATTTTGCTATTCGTTTTTATGCCCTATGCAGAGGGTATTCCGATTTCATCACCAAGTTGGTAACACATTGAAGAAGGCATATTAATGCTAATTCTTGATCTCATCTCATTTTGAAGCCTTTAAATCCTGAAGAAACTATGGATAGATCCCTATTTTTACCCCAGGTAGTACACATGTTTGTCGTAGTATGAAATCATTTTTTATTTTTGACGAAATCGTAACTAAAAAAACTACTATAAAGCCAATTCTTCTTTATCTTGTCTGTCAGTATGAACACAAACTAATATCTCATTTTGAAGCCTTTAAATCCTGAAGAAACTATGAGTAGATGCCTATTTTTACGTCAGCTTGTACATATGTTTGTCGTAGTATGAAATCATTTTATATTTTTAAAGAGTTCTTTACTTAAACTACTAAGATTCCACATGACATATGTATATTCAGATCCAGATCGGACTACTTATCACATAGCTACCATAGGAATTATCGTCGAAAAATTGAATTATTCTATAAGCCATTTTATTATTTTTCAAATATTTTAAAAATTTTCTTGAATTAACTTTCCAATTATAAGTTTTATGCGCCTAACGTAGGAGAAAACTCTTAAAATCGCATCTATATATATATATATCATATCGTATATCCTTAGGATTGAGTTTTTGCAGAAAAGAACTAAGTTCTTGTGAGAGAGATATTCTCAATTTTTAGATTAATTGGTTTCTTGCTTTGCTTGTGTGCAGTAAGAGCGTGCGATAGTCGTCTAGGACAAATTTTATGTAACAGACAGACACACACACACACGCGCACACACATGGATAGGTTCATATAATAATCATTGTACTATATGAAAGGCTGTCTTACCTTTGCGTTCGGCGCTCCCCTCTCGGCTTTCGGGTCGTTTGGGTATGTTTTCCACTGTAAGTAAATGAAAAAAAACATGGCAATATAAACACTCGAATGTTTGTGTTTTGGTTTCGTAAGAAAATTTGTAAACGTGCGCTGTAAAGTTCATTCAGCCTTTAAATTTTCCAAGTTTTTTTCACCATTTTGCACACTCTTTTTTTTCGCAAACACTCACTCGGATAGAGTCCAAAAACGAAATGAATATCAGAATATGTGGAAAAAAGAAAATCAATCGGCTTCTGTTTTGCACTTGTAGGGCAAGGTAAAAACACGCATTTGATAAGTTGGCGGTGGCGTCGGCGGGCAGACGGGGTGGACTGACAAGCACACATATATACACATACACATGCACACAAACAAATGTTCAGCTGCAGCGCAGCTGCTGCCTCACGATGACTGTGAACGGCGGCGGCAGCAGCGAAAATGTTTTCCTCTGGAAACTTTGAACGAATTTTATTTATAACTCAAAACTCCGGTTGACGTTTTGAGAGGGGGTTGGTGGGGATTAGCGGGGGCAAAACAACAGGCACATAGCAGGAACTCGGAAAAAACACACGGGGGCAAATTTCACCCATATGAAGCAAACACTTCTTCTGGCTTCTTCTTTTTTCACATCGTTCGCTTTTTGAGTGTGAGTCGTCGCCGTCGTCGTTGTCGTTGTCTTGGTTGCTGCCCATTCGACCAACAATTTTTTTTGGGGCTTGTAAAACTCTTTGTTACGCGTATTGTTGGTTAAATTTTTGCACTGGTCATTGACGCGCACTGTTTGTAGTTAAATTTGTTGGGCCGTTTCACTTTTTTTAATGCATACCTGCTGGGTTATTCGAATAATTTTCTTGCTGGCCCTCAAGACTCGCCATATTCTCACTATATTTTTTTCTACATCTACACTTATCGATACTGAGCACACAACTATCATGCGCACCGATAATGAGTACTCGATCACAATTACTCGATGCTTTTACGCTCGCAAAGTTGCTATTTCGATAGCATGGGCAAAAGAGAGCTGCTTGCTCTAACACCCACCAAAACGATATGTGCTAAAAAATGCCAAGGCAATTATTTATCATCCCGCGTTTTATGCTTGCGAACGCCGGCAAGAGTTGAAGTTTGTCTTATTTATTTATTTATTATAAAACAAAAATGCCGGAGGAAATGGAAACTGTTGTGGTCGACAAGCGCAGCAATTTGCCTTGGATTGAGAAATACCGCCCTGTCAAGTTCGATGAAATTGTGGGCAATGAAGATACAGTCGCCCGTTTGTCCGTCTTCTCCACGCAAGGAAATTCACCCAACATAATTATTGCGGTAAGATTTGCACAAATCAGAAGATAGAAATCCACTAAAATGATCTAATATAATACAGGGTCCGCCTGGCGTTGGCAAAACAACAACCATACAGTGCTTAGCCCGCATTCTGCTGGGTGACAGTTATAAGGACGCAGTCCTCGAGTTGAACGCCTCGAATGAACGTGGAATCGATGTGGTGCGCAATAAGATCAAGATGTTTGCCCAACAGAAGGTAACGTTGCCGCGTGGTCGTCACAAGATTGTGATATTGGACGAAGCGGACAGCATGACGGAAGGTGCACAGCAATCGCTGCGCCGCACCATGGAAATTTATAGCAATACAACACGTTTTGCGCTCGCCTGCAATACCAGCGAGAAGATCATTGAACCCATACAATCGCGTTGCGCGATGCTGCGCTTCACCAAGCTGTCGGATGCCCAGGTGCTGGCCAAATTGATTGAGGTGTGCCAGCTGGAGAAGCTCAAGTACGATGAGGATGGCCTGGAGGCGATAGTATTCACGGCACAGGGTGACATGCGGCAGGCGCTCAACAATCTTCAGTCCACGGCGCAGGGCTTTGGTGACATAACGGGAGCAAATGTATTCAAAGTGTGCGACGAGCCGCATCCTATGCTGTTGCAGGACATGCTGCAGCATTGTGCTGCAAATGATATACATAAGGCGTACAAGATCTTGGCCAAGCTGTGGCGCTTGGGCTATGCACCCGAAGATATCATTGGCAACATATTTCGCGTCTGCAAACGCCTGAATGTGGACGAGCAGTTGAAGTTGAACTTCATTCGAGAGATTGGCATTACACACATGAAAATTGTCGACGGCTGTAATTCACTGCTGCAGCTGACTAGTCTGCTGGCACGTCTATGCATGGCTGCTGAGTCTCATTAGCACTCACAATTCCATCAAACATTTAGTGTAGGTCATTCTAAGCCTAAGATACAACTTGTTGAATAAATGCGAAAATACTTGAATTCGATTTCGATCACAATGGACGCAAGAATGAGTCTATGGCTGTGAGAGCTGCGCAAGTAATCGAGTAATCGCAATGAAACCCTGGCGATATGTTGATGTCTAATGTAATCGATTATGTCGATACACCAGTGTATTTCTAGTTGAATTTTTTTCGCGGACGGTATAACAATAAAATAATACGAAATTAGAGAGCAAAGCGCACAAAAATGCAAATGCAAACGTACAAATTGGTTGTCGTCGGTGGCGGCGGCGTTGGAAAATCAGCCATAACGATACAATTCATACAGGTGAGCCCAGAACTAGAGCTGGTGACGTCGTCGTTGTCGCCGTCGCTGTCGCAGTATAGGCAAAAGCAACAGTGCTGCGCATTGGCCAATAACGTGATTTTCAAGTCGCAATAACAGTAAGTTTTGGCGGTAACACATAGTCACGAAGTTGCGAACGTAAACGTTGCTCATCTCTATGTCGACGCATCGGCAGAGGGGCGCGGCGCGACGTAACAAGTGGGTTGGACCCTTGTTTTTGGCAAAAGCAACAAGCGAGGCACCAAACAACTCGATGTGTTTGGCAATATTCGCGTGTGCTACATATTTTCAAGCATAGATCATCTTCAGCGAAATCAACTTGAAATGTATATCAATAGAAATGAAAGTGAACTGGAAAATCGTCATATTTAAAGGGCGTATCCCACTGGAGCGGCCCAAATAGGAGTTACGTTTTCCGTTTATAGCTGTGTGTGTGTGTGTGTTTGTGTGTGTGTGAGTGTATGCGCAGAGCTGAGGTCAATCCGGCGGGCCGCTCGTCATGGTCACGACCACGGTCTCTTTTTCGTCCGTCGTATCATTCACAAATGTGGCAATGCGCGGCGGCCGTTTTCTATTTATTTTTAGTTATTTGCGTCATCTTCATCTGCTGCTCATGCCACAACCATTCATATGTATATTTACATATGTACATATATGCACGTATATACACATATAAACATTTGTTTTTATGTATGCAATAGATTTTCTTCATCTTACGAGTATCAGACTGTGTGTAAACAAATCAAAATATGCTTCAAGTATATCCACTAATACATTTTCCACTTAACAATTTCAGAGCTATTTCGTGACAGACTATGATCCAACCATCGAGGACTCCTACACAAAACAGTGTGTCATAGACGATGTGCCAGCCAAACTGGACAGTGAGTCCCAAAAAACACATTATAGTTGCACATAGTATATATATTTTCCGTATATTAATCTATGCCATATTGCAGTACTGGACACGGCCGGTCAGGAGGAGTTCAGCGCTATGCGTGAACAGTATATGCGTTCCGGCGAGGGTTTCCTGTTGGTGTTCTCCTTGAATGACCATTCCAGCTTCGATGAAATACCAAAATTTCAGCGTCAAATCTTGCGTGTCAAGGATCGCGATGAGTTTCCCATGCTGATGGTGGGCAACAAGTGCGATTTGGAGCATCAGCGTCAGGTGTCGCTGGAGGAGGCGCAAAATACGAGCAGAAACCTATTGATACCCTATATTGAGTGCAGTGCCAAGCTGCGCGTCAATGTGGATCAGGCGTTTCATGAGCTGGTGCGCATTGTTCGCAAATTTCAAATAGCCGAACGACCCTACATCGAGGAGGGCTACAAGAAGAAGGGCAAGAAGAAGTGCTGCCTGATGTAAGAGCAATTGGCGAATCTCCACAACAACAACAACAACAACAACCAGATGAATGTAACGAGTATAACACCAAATTTTAAAATTAATAAACGCGCGTCGCCTGAGCTATACAGACTTCGATGTGCAACCAGTTATCCAGTACCCAGTATCCAAGATCAAGCAAGAACGAACCCAAACGAAATGCATTTTATACCTGCCTGCCTGCCCAGTAGCCACAACCGAATCGTATAAGCTCGCGCCACGCCCAGTTCGCCAGTTAACTAACTAACTAAAAAAAAATTAAAACTCAATAAGTCCCCGCCAGACAGCACATACAAACATACATGCTTACATAGATACATGGATACATATATACATTTATGAACCGACACACACATATATACATACATATATATATTTTTGTAATATTATTTGTTGGATCGATGGCAACAATTAAGGACAAATGTTTTTTATTATTATGGTTAGATATTTGTGAGAAATTTGTAGTGTGCAAACGCCATGTGTTTAATAATATTAATGGAAATAATTGAGCCAAGTTTTCAATGTTTGTTTGTATTTTTCGATTAAGCCAAAAGTAATGTGTTATTGTAATTTGTATTGTTATTTACTACTAATATATATATATATATATTGCATACATGTACACGTACTATATATACATTATTATATATATATATACGATTCGATTTTGTTACGCGTAATCAAAGATTGTGTTGTGTTTAATAACAAATTGAGTGCCTCGTTCTCGTTGCATTTAGTCAGCGCATTGATAACAAAAAATAAAAATAACAACAAACACAAAAAAAAAACAAAAATAAAACAAAAGCAATTTGAATTGTTTTTTGTCATAATTTGAGTATGATGTTTATGAAAAACGATAAAACGCACAATACAATAATATTTGTAGACCTCTATAAATTATTCAATGTTTTTTTTTATACAAAAGTGTTTGAACAATGTGTTCTCTGTCTTTAACTCTACACTGCTTTATTTTAACGAACCTTTATAATTTATATTATATATTTATATAAATATATTTAATACAAATATATGCGCAATTCTAATAAATACATTAAAATCACAAATGCTTCCAAAATGTGGACGACAAACTTTTTTCTCAATTAATCTTTCTCAATTAGTCTTAGTTTAAGGAAGCTTGAGCCTCGGTAATGGGTTTTCTTTAAAGAATTCGGCAAAATTATAAACAAATTTTAAAAACTAAAAATATTTTAAAAATTTTGAATGCTCTTAGTAAACAATATTACAGAAAACTAGACCATATTTTTTTATACTTTTTGTTTAACAACTCAGATCAGAATATTTATACAATGTATATTTCTTTTAACTAAATGAAAGCGTTACAAAACGGATGCTGTGCGACTTCCTGATGTGAATTTTCGAGGAGTATCGAAATGGAAACAAGTAACAGGTTCTAGTCGGGAGCTCCCGACTAGGGGATACCCTGAACCCTCTTCTTCCAACATGAAAGATACTTGATATATATACATATATACAATTGTTGAAGCTACATGTCAAGTTTGGTGATTTTAGCTCTTATTATTTATCAAAATTGCTCAAAAAACAGGATTTCGATATCGATTTTTATTGATTACTTGGAAACGGGGCAAGTTATCGAATATCGGAAACAAACTCGATCTGCGCGGGCACTAGGAGGACCTACAGCTAAAATTTCAAGTCTCTAGCTCTTATAGGTTCTGAGATCCTTGCGTTCATACATACGGACAGACGGACGGACGGACGGACGGACAGACAGACAGACGGACATGGCTAAATCGACTCGGCTATTGATGCTGATCAAGAATATATATAGTTTATGGGGTCGGAGATGCTACCTTCTGCCTGTTACATACTTTTTCACAAATACCTTTTTACCCATTTTCAATGGGTTCAGGGTATAAAAATGTGAGAAAAAAAGAGATCAATTTTGTGTTAGCCTAAGATCTAGAACCTTGTATAGGTAAGGTCAAAAATCGTAAAGAATTGAAAAAACAGCTCATCTAACTGCCAATAACATGAAAATCGGTTTAGTTTTGAAAATGTTCCGGGAGTGATTCATCTATCTAGATATGACGTCAGAGAATCTTTGTCAGAGAATCCTGCGCAGCTGTTGTCTGGGCCACAGCATCCTTAGAAGTGTGAAATTAATTGGACAGCAAGTGGCAAGTGGAATATTGTTAAGGGGTATAAAAGCAGCTGTGACTGGGTCCAAGGCACATAGAACACAACATGAATCCCAAGAGTGAAGTCCTGATTGCCGCCGTGCTCTTCTTCCTGCTGGCCTGTGTGCAATGCCAGGTGAGTCGGAGCGAAACTTTCCAGGAGTTTAATTAATTAATGAAATTACCCATATTTTTAGCTCACCTTCTCGCCGGACTGGGGCAAGCGGTCGGTGGGCGGAGCTGGAGGCGGCGGCGGTGCCGGCGGCGGCTTCTTTGAGCCGCAGCAGGGCAACTGCAAGACGTCCAACGAGATGCTGCTGGAGATCTTTCGATTTGTGCAATCGCAGGCGCAGCTCTTTCTCGACTGCAAGCACCGCGAATAGAAGGAGGCGGAGGTGGAGGGCCCAAGGATCAGGCGGAACACACACAGCCAGGCTCGAGGCATGTCTTCGGGCCTGTTTACCATATGATTATAATGTATATGCTATATAGTCCATATTCGATTTATATGTATATGTTGCATGTTGTCTGTACACGAGTACACGAGGTAGTCGTAGTCGTAGTCGGCATTTAGATTTAGAGCATTTTTCCGTTTCTCGTCTCTCAGTTTAACAATTAACCATGTGCCATAACTGAAAGCCAAAAGTCAATAAATAAGCGCATCTGAAATTCGTCTCGAAAATATTTTTCATAAGGCAACTGCAAAATTAATAATAACAATATTAATTAAGGATTGGCAGAGCCCGACTGGGACACATACACACACATACATTTAAACTATCCATAGTCATAATGAGAGCGCACTGAGAGTAAGCCAAAGCAGTTTCCTTTTGTGGGAGCGAGATAAAAGACAGCGATGCCGTTCTACCACACAAATTATAGAGATGAGAGTAAGCCAAAACAGTTTCCTGTTGTTAGAGCGAGATAAACGACAGCGTTGCCGTTCTATCGCACAATTCATTTGGATGAGAGTAAGCCCAAGCAGTTTCCTGTTGTGAGAGCGAGATAAGAGACAGCGTCTCCCTTCTGCCACACAAATCAAATGTATTTCTTACTCTCGTGTTTTTTGAGCATGTAAGCGTGTCTCGGAGCCGAACAAAAACGAAGACGACAAAAACTGCGTGGTCCCCCATTCTTTTACTCTAGTTGTCCAGTCTTGTTCTATATGTTCTATGGTTAGTGGCTATACCCAGGGAGGAGCTGCCATTACAAGCATTCTTCCTCTGCTTCTTCTTGTGACTGACTGTGCTTCTTCTTCCTTTTGCCCTAAGCTAAGGCCTTTAAAACCTTCCGCGTTTAAATTCCGATCTTAATGTATTTTAAAAAACTATGACAGCCAAATGTATGTTAAAAAACTTTTTTTCTTTATTTTAAAATTCTTTTATTAGCCATTTACAATAAGTTGATTTCATTTTTTAGCATCTTAACCTAACTGTACAATAAGGCGATTAACATACTTAACATTAATTATTGAGTCTTATACGTCGTTTCTTATTATTATTATTACTATTCGATTTAGCTTATATCTATTCAAGTACTCGGCTTGGGAGATTGCTGGGTTGGATCCTGCGAAGTCTGCGTCGCTTTCTTCTGCAAAGCTCTCTTGCCAGGATATTAGGGTAAGCTGCCGTAGAAGTCCAAGGGACCGTATGGGTCTGAGCACCTTGGCTTGATGGACACTAAAATTTGGCATGGGGCCAAACTGGGGCCAGTAGGGTTTCTTACAGCAGATCCTTGTTGCTCAGAGAAAGCTTCCCTGCTTTCTTTTAGGAGCCATGCCATATTTTTTAATGTATACACCAAAGTTCAATGTATTTAAAAAAAGGCCTTTTCCATAATTTAAAAGTGAATGTAAAAGTGAAATTTTCGGAATGTTTATACACTAAACGGAACCTACATACCTAATTTAATTTGATTAGCTCTATAAGCTCCTAGATTTGCTTTAACCAACAGTCAATCATTCCTTCAATCTGTCAATCATTCAATTTGTCCCATATATATATAAATTTCTATTTAGATAATTGCCGGCATTTGTTTAGACCTTGCGTTGTTTAAAGCGCTTTCCGGCTTGAAGTTCATCAGGTGCTTTACCTTTTTTCAAGTTCAAGCGAGATTTGTCATCGCCGGCGCTTTTTTGTTTGTCCACAAATTTAATAAACAAATTATATGGTAGTAATAATTTGATTTAATTTCGAAAATTGCCACAATTAATTTATCAGAAATATTATAATTACAACCATGTATATACATATATTTTGTGTCCAATAGCTCAGTGTCCATTTCGAGGGGAAAGCGTTCGCAAACGGATTTTGGGAAACATGTTTAAGCCACAAAGTTGGAGTTGGACTGTTAAATTTTGGATGTGCATAGTATGGATTTGCCATGCTGCGAATTTCGTGAACTGTAAGTTATGTGAGATCTAGTTAAAACAAGTGAGAGTGTGCTAATCGGGAGTGGCCGACTAGGCTGATACCCTGAAAATGACTTTCAGACTATCTGTCTGTCTGTCTATCTGATTGCCTGTCTGTCTATAAACCTATCTATCTATCTATCTATCTATCTATCTATCTATCTGTATATCTATCTGTATATCTATCTATCTACCTATCTACCTATCTACCTATCTATCTATATCTATCTATCTATATATATACATATCTATCTGTATATCTATCTATCTATCTGTCTGTCTGTATATCTATCTATCTATCTATCTATCTATCTATCTCTCTATCTATCTATCTATCTTTCTGTTTATCTGTCTATCCGTCTATCTATCTATCTAACTATCTATCTATCTATATATCTATCTGCCTTTCTGCCTTTCTGTCTATCTGCCTGTTTATCTGAATTAACTTCGGTCCTTATAGTCCGATCTTTATGAAATATGTTTTGAAAAAGATTTGTTTCTCCTATTTTGGTTGGAATAGAAATATTATACAAAAAGCGAAAATTTCATAAACTGTGCTTACAATAAATTAAAACTTGCTAAGTTTGATAATTCAAGCTCTTATAATCTTTGAATTAGACATAAAAACCTTGAAGCATGGTTCAATTATTACTGATATTAAGAACATAGCAGGAGATATTGATGCAAATGCTAAACTTCTTCTGGGAATGGTATAGGAATATAATATATATATATAGAAATATATATTTCAAAATTGAATTATAGTCCGATCTATATGAAATGTGTTTATTTTGAAGAATATGACTTTTTCTCCTATTTTGGGTGGACTGGAAAAAGTATCCAAAAGAGCTAAAACTTCTCAACCTGTGCTTACTATACAAAAGAAGTAAATGGATTAATTAATATTGATATTATCAATATAGAAGTAGATCTCCATAAAAATGCTAAACTTCCTCTGGCAAATTTAGTAATATATATATTTGAATATATGTATATAGTACAATAGTAGAAAGTCTTTAGCTTCTGTTCTCTCCGAGATCGACGCGTTCACACAGACAAACAGCTGGTTGAACATTGTGCGAAACAAAAATAAATAATATTAAGTATTAACAATTGCGATCGTGACAAATTTCGTTTGTAATTCAAAGCGCCAACATAAACAAATCAGAGAATTTTAATGATGCCTGCATTGATGGACTTTGTGGAAATTGTGTCATGTAAACAGCAGTTAACACGATCGCTGATAATGCTGGACACAATCGGATGTGAGGCGTCAGTGGCCCAGTTATTTTAATTTTCCCCTCAAAGAATTAACAAACCATGGCAAAGAGCGGGAGTGTGGGCCTAATTAACATGGCTGCAAGCCAAAAAATATAATTGTTCAATTGGTTCAGTTTGCGGTTTCCAAATTTATGAAAACTCTTGTTGAACCGAACCAAAATTGTGTTGTGGAGTGTGGTTAGGTTTAGGCTCGAACCAGCTTGCAGCCTTGATTGCAAAAGTGTTTCACATAAGAAAATATATTGTTAGCTTGACCTTTCTTCAAGTGTGTTTTAGTTTTTGAGCTAGAAAATGTTGGTTCATCTTAAGAATTTGGGCATTTCTGGCTCGAACCGGTTCGCTTAATTGCAAAAGTGTTTCACATAAAAAAAAATGTTTTAAGTGTAATGTTTATTCAAACGTGTTTCAGTTTTTTGAGCTAATAAGTTTTGGTTCATGGTAAAATCTGTGCATTGCTGGCTCGAACCGGTTCGCTTCACAACCGGTTCACTAGATTGCAAAAAAGTTTCACATTATAAAATTGTTGTTAGTGTAACCTTTTTTCAAATGTGTTTCAGTTTTTTCAGCTAATAAGTTTTGGTTCATCTTAAAAACCTTTGTATTTATCGCTCGAACCGGTTCGCCTTAAAACCGGTTCGCTTGATTACAAAAGTGTTTCACAACCAACCATTTTTTGACCAACTGTGGTTCAGTTCTTGGGCTAATATGCTGGCTCGAACCGGTTCGCTTCATAAACGACTTCCCCTTGGGGTAATTATTGCTGATCCAAACACCCCTTTTTGCTGCTAAACCGGCCCTGTGCAATGCGCTTCCGTTCTGGAAAAAACTGCAAAGCGAAAAGTCAACAAAACGTGAAAATTACAATTTTAATTCGAATAATTTGATGAAATGCTCATTTAACTGGGACAGTTGCTTAGTTAATGGCAGCGGCTGCATTTGGCCAGTTTTGCCAGTTCGCTGGCAACATTTGTGGCAGCTGCACGGGATCAAAAAAAAAATGCTGCTGGATGAGTTCTGTGTGAAGGTCTATTTCTGGCCATTTCTATCGTACTTGGCCAGCATTAAGGGCTGGTGTCCGCCATATCCGCCAGGTTATTACACCTTCTATCCATTGCCCCAGCCGCCGACAGTGCCATTAACAACGTCCACATCCAACTACGCAGTGTATCCGACGTTTCAACCGACGCCGCCGTTTCCCACTCCAGGAAGCACATCATCATCAACCTCATCCACATCCACAACAACAACATCGACTACGAGTACTTCATCATCGGCAACGACGACAACAACAACAACCGGCAGCACTTCGTCGGGCAGCACCTTTCCCGCGCCCACGTGTCCATCGTCGCCGTTTGTGTGTCTGCCTGGAGGCGTGCGTCCACTGCCGGATTGCCCCTGCATCGATCCGAGGCAGCAGCAGCAGCAGCCGCCTGCTATCGGTTCGGATATGATGGTCTTTATGCCACTGAATCCAGGTCGACGTCGTCGTCGTCGCCGGCGGCGTCTTGCCATTGCATCCAACTAGATCCAGCACAGCCTTGCAAGCCCGATTCCCACCCCCCACCCCCCTCCAAACAATAAACATAGTTGTAGTTGAATGAACGCAAATAAATTGTTGAGAACAAACCGAACCGAATTGGCAATCCTCGCACACCTGCACATCCGCCCAACCCGTAGTTATGCTCCCTCTGCTCCTTATTTCAGCCCAGCTGCAGAGCTGCCAGGATGCACGCGGTCGCGCCGGCAGCTGTGTGCCGTTGGGCAGCTGCGCTCACCTGATCCAGGAGTACCAGGCGGCGGGCACAGCTGGCAGCGACTTTCTGTCGTTTCTGGGACAGTCCATTTGCGGCTTCGATGGCGCCAGCTTTCTGGTAAACCAGCTGCTTGTGTGCTCCCCCACTCAAAAAGCAGGTTACTCAATAGTTTGCCTTGCTCTAGGTCTGCTGCGCGGCGTCTCGTGCGCCCCTGGTCAGCCGAAGCCCCAAGGAGTATGCGCTGCCCAGCGGTCCACCGATTGGCGCCTTTTCCTTCTCCTCGCTGGGCGCCGCAGCCACGCAGCCGCCCGGGCAGCCCATCAGCGTCTTTCAGCCCACGCCGCCTGTCAACCAAGCTCCAGGAATAGTAACTGCTCCTGCTCCATCTCCAGCCGTACAGCCGAGCGACTGTGGCATTGGAGGCGCCACCACAAATCGCGTGGTGGGCGGATTGCCGGTGCGCAGAGGTAAATCTTGTCTTACTTTAAATCTCCGTTTTTTACTAATCCCAACTGTGTGAACAGGTACCTATCCGTGGATTGCGGCGCTGGGCTACTTTGAGGAGACCAATCGAAATGCCCTGAAGTTTCTCTGCGCCGGCAGCCTGATTAGTTCGCAATTTGTCGTCACCTCGGCGCACTGCATCAATCCAATGCTGACCCTGGTCAGGCTCGGTGCACACGATCTGTCCAAGTCCGCCGAGCCGGGTGCCATCGATTATCGCATCAGGCGCAGCATTGTTCATGAGCAATACGATTTGGCTTCCATTGCGAATGATATTGCGCTAATTGAGCTGAACGGCGAAGCGCCATCTAACGGTAAGCGACAAAGTTTACAAATTTAGCGCAGTCCTTTCCTTTAATTTATGGCGCCATCTAACGGTAAGTGGCAAAGCTTACAATCTACGTTCAGTCCTTTCCTTAAACTTGTGGCGCCATCTAGCGGAAAGAGGCGACATAACTTGTTACTTTTAGCATTTTTCTTAAACCTTTTTTATACTCTGTTTACAAATGAGACTGGGGCGAATTGGTTTTGTAGTGTGCTCGACTCGTCTGTTAGTCTGTACGTTTATCTATCGGCCCGTCCATCCGTCATATATAATATATATATATATTTTGTCAGATTACTGAAGGCCTATCCAACTTATCTTGCCAAATATATTCTGTTCTCGCCATCAATGAGCTACTTTGTTGCCAACTCACAGTTTGAAGGCAACTTGGCCTTGGCCTTACAGTTTCAGAGCCACTCAACGTTCAAATAGAAACACTTTTAACCGTTTCTACCCGCTCAGAGTATTGCGCTGTCGTTTCGACTCCATTGCAACGTTTTTAATTATTTCTTGTTATTTTTTTTACCAGGCGATATACGTCCCATTTGCCTGCCCGAGGCGAGCAGGTTCCAGCGCGAGGATCAATTCGTGGGCATGAATCCGTTTGTGGCGGGCTTTGGGGCAACCAAACATCAGGGCGCCACCTCCAACGTGCTGCGCGATGCACAGGTGCCCATTGTCTCGCGGCAGAGCTGCGAGCAGAGCTACAAGTCTGTCTTTCAGTTTGTCCAATTTAGCGACAAGGTAAACAGGAAAGAAGAGCCATCTTTGGCATGCCGACGATTAAATACCCTTACAGAAGAGTTGATTACGGTTTGCAGATATGTGAGGAATATTGTAAAGCTCGTGAGGGCTGAGTTAAGGTAAAAATATCTAGGGAAAAAAAGATTATCTACTATGGTAGTCCGATCCGACTATTTCCCAGGGAAGAAGGAAGGCTGGACTTGGCTATAACGACTCAGCTCTTTATATATACATATTTTATGAAAAAATAAGAAAACTCTCTGCAAGGGCATACAAATCTCGCTACATCATCGTCATTGTCTTCATCTTAATTGTGAATATCAACCTGATACTCATGCGTAAATGTCTTTCGATTTCTTGCAGCTGATCTGCGCTGGCAGCTCCAGTGTCGATGCCTGCCAGGGGGATTCCGGTGGACCACTTATGCTGCCGCAGGTCAGTTACACACACACACAGATCGTGACTCATCGAACCAGTTTTTGGTCTTGATTAGCCGCCGAATCCCCCAAGGTGATTGAGTTTGTTGCCACCGTGGGGGGAACTCACAAAACCAAAAGACAAACTCTTACAATCGTTTCATTTGTCACATATTTATAACAGCTCTTAACTTTATGATCGTGTTAAATTTTCATTTGTTTACCTTTCAGCTGGATGGCGGCATCTATCGCTATTACTTGCTGGGCATTGTTTCCTTTGGCTATGAGTGCGCCAAGCCTGGCTTTCCGGGCGTCTATACGAGAACCAGCAGCTACTTGAACTGGATACATCACATATTACGTGGCGTTTCCAGGGGCAGAGCACGGCGATTTGTCACGCACAATCCTTGACTTGAAAAAGATACCTGTTCCCAAAAATATAGCACTTATACGCAAATAATGATATGACTGTTTGTTGAGTTTATTACGAAAATTCGTAGGTGTTTGGGACTTGATATGCCGTAAGTTTTATTGAATAAACTTGAAGGAATAGTTGTCTCCGAGTCTTATATACAAAATTAGAATATAACTTGTGTTCAGGTGTAAAATGCCTTTAAACATTTTATAATATATTACATTAGGTATTAGATTACTTACTTCACATACACACATTAATTGGCATCTTGAAGGGGGGCTTTAATTTATCTATATTATATAGCGTTAACGAAGTGGATAGCAGTTTTACTCAAAGCCGGAGAAAACAAATAAATAAACTGAGAAACAGGTAGTTATACAATATGAGATATGAGATAGGATACAATTTTGATATTCATTTTTAGCTATTTAAATCAAATAACGATAATCTGTGGAGCTTACTTGAATTCATGAGAATCGCATAGGAGAGCTGCGCACACATACATGAATACACACAAACTATATTCATATACAGTAAGTAAATCTTGTAAAATAAAAATTTTTGTTCAAAAGTCAAATATTTATTGGATAGGGGATATATTGTTTGCAAACGGCCGGCAAAAATGCAGCTACGTTCAACACTGAGGGAAAAGTGGAGATAGAAGTGAAGATAGAAGGCAGACAGAAAGATATGGTTAAATCGACTCAGCGAGTATGAAAAATAATATTCTCTATTCTCCATATTCAGATATTCCACTTCGACATTTCATATATGTATATAGTATACATATCATATGCCATAAAAAATAAACTCAAACGTGCAATTAATAAAATATAATAACCCCTGCTGAGCACCAAAAGTACCCAATATAAATACACTACGCTGAAATTTGAATTAAAAATACATTTTCCAGACATGCGAGTATTAAAAGTCGGGTATTTCCGAAAAACTCAAGTATACAAATATAAATATATATATATATATATATGTGCACATGTGATTTGTGTAGAACTTTTTCTGCTTTGAGGATGAGCTTAATTTGTGGGCTTACAAATATAACGGCAGGTAGCGTGACTTTTTTTTTTGCACAAGCAAATAACTTGTCTGAGTCTTGAAACCGCAAAATCATTAATCAATCTCAATCGGAGTGCTTACAAGCAGCTAAGTGAGACCCACGTGCGGGCTCGCAATTAGAATTTTACGACAGGTCTTGAGGTTAATTATTTATGGCGGGGTGTAAATGATGTCAGGCAATGGTTGGTCAACGGACACTCACAAGCCGGAACTGGTCAGCAGGAGCAATCACCTGAAATTCCCGCAACTGTGGCCGCCCGCTGTTACCTGAGCGACATTCTAAAATTGCCATCAAAATAGCCAAAGCTTACTCATCGACCACGGGCCTATATTGAATATGATGTTATATATGAATCGACTGCATTCTATGCATAACAATTGCCGTGGCTTTTGGACAGCAACTGCTCAGCATTCCGGACAGATTCCAGTGCGCTGCACGCAAATACACTGCGAGAAAATAAGTCATGCTAAACTGTAGTATGTTTTTTTCTATTGAAATTTTAGGTTATTTTCGTTCTTTAATTATCTTAAATTGATTATGAAATGAATTTGATTGAAAAAAGAGGACCTAAGTACAATACTTAATTCAAGAATTTACATGCTTAAAGCTAGAGTAAAATCTTTTGAGGAGAAATTTTGAAAAAAAGAAAACAAATGTGAAAAATACTTGCTACACGGATTTGCATACCTAAAATAAGCGTGAGACTTTCTTAATTTAAGTACAACATTTCCATGAAAAATTTAGGTACAAACTTTTTGAGGCAAAATATGATTTTTTTTAGAGATTTCTGTACTATAAAAAGATGCCTGACATCAGAATTTCCTTCTTGGCTCAAGGAATTTCAAGCTAAAAAAAAATACTAGCGTTAGAAATTCTTCATTTAAGTACAAACTTTTCAAGACAATGTTTTATTTAAGAACACAATTCCCTAAACACAATATATTGTTTTTTAGAGCTTTCTAGACTATAAAATGAAGCCTCACATCAGAATTTCCTACTTAACTCAAGGAAATTCAAGCTAAAAAAAATACTTGCTACATAATTTGCATACCAAAAAAAAGCATGAGAAGTTCTTCGTTTAAGTACAAACTTTTCAAAACAATATTTCATTTAAGTTTTTTTTTAAGACAAAATATTATTTATTTAGAGATTTCTGGACTATAAAAAGAAGCCTGACATCCGAATCTTCCCCTTGGCTCAAGAAATTCAAGTTTATATATTCAAGTACAAAATCAACATAATTTTTGCGAGTGTAGCGCCTATGTCATCGATTGACATAATCAACCTTTTGCGAGCGCAGACAATGCAAGTCGCAAAATAAACTCAATCTCTAATCTCGCAATCGGCATGAGCTTTTTACATCAAATGCATACGAAAGTCTCGACTCTTATCTTGACAGATCTCTGGACGAGAAGCAGCTGGTCGAGCTGCTGTGAACAGTTTGTTAATCGTGTTGTCAGCAACAATTAGGCTGTCCGACTACAGCTTCATTACGGGGGCTCTTTGGCGTGGAATGTGGCATCTAAATCCGTTTGTATAATACAACAAATAAACTAATATTTATAAACTGGTCGTAGCATTAAATAAAAACCACTTGACTCACTTTCAATTCCTGAAACACAGCAATGACAAACCAGGCGCCAGGCCGACAACAATTTCTTCACACCTCCGCCTTGGCTCCAAGCAAAATTTAAGTAAACATATTAAAAATAAATATATTCCATATGAATATTTGTATGCCCTAACAGAGTGTATAATAATTGCTGTTAAAAGCCATTCAACAAAGGCTAATATGAATTATAATTGCTTTCCAAAATCGACACTTTGAAATACAATATATGTATACTTATTTAAAATTGATCAAATATCTACAGCTCAGTTGGGCCGCTCGTCTGCCATATTTAGATGTTTATTATTAAAGCACTTTCCTGAGAGTTTTTGCCAACTGCGATGTTGTAACAACGTGTCGATCTCCGAGAGGGTATAGAATATTTGTAGCCAGCTCTTTCTATTTATAAAAAGCTCACAATTCGAGTAACTCAATTGATGAACATCGATTTTTTAATCAACTTATTTTAAAGAATATATGTGCTTGAGATACCAATTAAAAAAAGGTCCCTGTTTTTCGGTATATGCACACACTTATGTCTTAAGTTCTAAAAAATGACAAAATAATTGAATAATAAAAAAAATGTGCTTAAACTTTCAATAATATGGGACAAAGCAAAAGAAGTCCAGAAGCAGCTGTAAGAACAGCTATTATATCGCTTATTATTTACTTAACATAAGCTTGTTTTGTTTACAAGCAAGAACAGGGTATCTGCTAGTCTGGCAGCCTGTTATCAACAACCAAGAACAGGGTATCTGCTAGTCTGGAAGCCTGCTATTTCACTTATTATTAACTTTATATAAGCCTATTTGTTAACAAACAAGAACAGGGTATCTGTTAGTCTGGCAGCCTGTTATTTCACTTATTATTGACTTAATATAAGCTTTTCTGTTAACAAGCGAGAACAGGGTATCTGCTAGTCTGGCAGCCTGCTATCAAAAACCAAGAACAGGGTATCTGCTAGTCTGGCAGCCTAGACTTATCGATTTCTTAATTGTTCGTTGTTTACCCTTCACTGCAATTAGCCAAGAGCTATTAAATATTGTATAGTATGGGGCCTATCACATTCGTCTGTGCATATTTAGTTATTCTTTTCTGTTTGGCATTGCGAGTGATCTTATTTATTTAGATTTTTAGCAAATTATATTTGTGTAATTAACACATAGCTGGAATAATTGCAGCTTGACAATGCTTTATTTGAGAGACAATGCAGGTCGCAATAATTTGCATTTCTCCGTCAAAGGGATTCGTCATGCTGGGAAACTGTATAAAATTACAGCGGATCCCGCGCGAATTTGGTGATTTTTCTGTAAAGCTGTTATTGTTGCGATTTAATTGATATAGTTAGTTAGTTGGGGAGATAAGCGCTCTGGATTCTCCCCTCTCGATTGAGAACAACTTTCGAGCATATAAAGCTGCGGCTCGGCTGCCGTCAATCGCTGATCGTCGCGAGCTGGTCACGCAAAGGCGAAATACAAATTCGATCAAAACTTTATAAATATATAACGTCAACAAGAAGCTTGGACCCGCGTCTCAAGACGCGCTCAGTCTGATAACGTACGGCGAGTCGTTAACGTCGTGTGTGCGCAACGCGAACTTGGATACGCTTTCGAATAGAATTAACCGACAAAATAATACAAATATGAAGCTAGTGCTTAGTGTTGTGTTAACGCTTGGCTGCCTGGCCACGCCCACGCCCGCCCAGTTCAATCGCCGACAAGGTACACCACATCTACACATGTCTAAACATTAGAACTTTGCTTTGGCTTTTTCTCAGCTTTGACTACTATAACAAATTTCTAACACTAACTAAAAAAAAAAAAGCAAATATAAACAAGTTGTCGCGAAACCAGTTCCATTAAACGCGACGCGTCCATAAAAATATATTTTAATATTTAAGCAATGATTACAATCAAATTACAATTTTGGAATTTGTTTGTGTATTGAGTTTTGGGTTTTTTTCACTGGCAAGTTTGTTGCCTAAGTCTTTTGTTTTTCTGCGTTTCCTGCGCACAAATATTATTTGCTCTCTTTTCAATATGCATATACATATATATTTATATATATATATATATACGATATAAACTCAAGCAATCAAATTTCGATTTGAATTTGTTTTCTTGCGGGCAAGTTCGTTGCCTGAGTCTTTTGTTTTTCTGTGATTCCTGCGCACAAATATTATTTGCGCATTGTATTGAAACTCGTGCGGATTTGTTTTAGCTTTTCGTTAGTTTTAAAATGTATACTTAAACATTTATTTTGGCGTTACGGCTCAAGTTCAATCCGTAAAACCAGTCAGTGTCACTGTCATTGCAAGCTCGGCCCAAGGTCAATTGACCCCAGTTGTATGCCCGAGACGTTTCCCTACAGTTTTTATCTTTTTTTTTTGGTTATTATGCATAGGTTATTATGTATTAAGAGCACGTTTCACTGTTTGGTTAATGGCTGCAAAATTTGGTAGCAGCTGGACAAAAAGAGAGAGTTTCGAGATTTTCAAGTATTTCGGACAAGTTTTTATTTGATATATGTGATATATATATTATACAGTTATGTCATTAGGGTTAATTTCTTAGAGAGTGTATTAAAAGAGAGCTCCGACTCCGTAAAGCTTCTATATGCTTGATTAGCATAAACAGTCGCGTTGTTTTAGCCATATCTCAGTCAGGCGCATAGCTTTAATTTATTAAAGTCATAAGTTAAATAAAAATTCGATTTTTGAACTATTTAATTTGTAATGTGTAAACAATTTAATATTCATATCTTATATGCTCTTCGCGCAAGAAGTTAACAATTTTCTCACTTTACTGCAAAGGAAAACCTAATTGATAACGTGTTTCCAGTAAAATATCATATTCTGACTTGTGAGAATCTTCAAGTTACTAAACGTTATGTTGAGCTGGGTTTTATTTTACAATGTATAGCTATCATAGAAATAAAGGTCTAAGATCTGGTATGAAAAAAAGGATTTGTTTTCAAGATATCCTGACTAAATCTGAATATACGAGTTCACATATGAGTATGAGATTTTCAAAAGTGAACCACAATATATATATTTTTCTTATTAGATTAACTAGATCAGTAATACCTAAGCTACTTAAATATGGCGGATAAAATGTATCAAGACTTACAACTAATTAGTCTACGTTGTATAAGGTTAAGGCTATAAAGCGAAAAGTTATTTATTCTGCAGATTATTATATTATATATTTTATCAATGAGATATGTCTTACAGAACCCTGTTAAGTAGATCCAGCGTTTAAGCCTTCTCCCTTTTGGCCGTAGAGAGACAGACTCCCGTAATGGGGCACCTGTTTCTTGTTCTTCCAGGAGAAGTTAGACGCCTTGCTAGTCGGGTTGGTATGGAAGCGAAGGCGCTTAAGGTATTTTTCGGCATGCTGACGGATTACGTCTCCTACTTTAGCAACTCCTAGGTCTCTCTCGATATGTTTCTAGTACGCATATACCAAGGATCATTGCTTATCCTATTAAGAATGTTTCTCTCTTCTTCTGTTGAGTTGGGATTTTGCGACAATTCCGTACACTTGCAGCGCATAGACAATATTATTTAGCTGCCTTGGCAATGTTCGGGCTAACTATCAGCAATAATTAAAATAGTTTTTTGTTATATTTTTTGCACAACTCTCTCAAGTTCAGTCAGATCTTAATTTGTACGTCTCCATTTGTTTCCGTCTCCGCGTTTAGTTCGCCAGAATTGCATCACGCCCGAGAATTATTATGGCAGCTGTGTGGCGCTCAGCTACTGTCCACAGGCGGCGAATGTCTTCCAGTTGACCGATAGGCAAACGGCGCAGAATTATGTATTTGCGCTGCAGCGCAGCTGCGGCACGCGCAGCGTCAATGGGGATCCACTGGTATGGGTGCACACTAATCATCTTCTTCTTCAGTTCTGTGCTAAGCTTTTGCTATCTTTGAATTTAGGTGTGCTGCACCAGACCGGTTACTAATCCGGTCACAGAGCGACCACAGAATCCTTTCTTCCCATCCACAGAGGATTCGTTTGTGACAGCGCAGGTTGCGCCATTGCCATCTACGACACGGGCACCGGAGGTTAATCCCTTCCTGACCCAGGCACCGGCGACCAGGCCCACGGCTAGAGTAACAACCTCTGCGCCAGTTACCTCTTCGCCTATTCTACAGCCACGTGGCCCCAGCTGTCGCTTTCCACCCGGAAAGATTGGTGAATGCGTGGGTGAGTAATCTTCAGGGAGGCTACATTTACTCCTTTTATCTACAGAGCTCCTACTAATCCCTTGCAGAAATCAAGAGCTGTGCGCCGGTTCTAAGCGAACTCCAGTCGAAGCGCAATGATCCCGACTTTGCCAAGCAATTGCAGGCCTCCAATTTGGTATGCGGCAGAGTTGGCACTCAGGTCTGTTGTCCCACGGGCCAAACGGTGACCACGCCGCCAACGCGGATAGTTAACTTGGATGAGGTGCCGCGTCGCTTGCCCACCGTGGCGGAGGGTTGCGGCGCCACACCAAAGGCGGCTGCCTTTAAGAAGGTCGTTGGCGGCGAGCCGGCCAAGCAGGGCACCTGGCCCTGGATTGCGCTGCTTGGCTACGATGATGGCTCCTCCTCGCCGTTTAAGTGTGGCGGCACATTGATCACCGCCAGGCATGTTCTCACCGCAGCCCATTGCATCCGACAGGATCTGTAAGTGTCCCGAATCTTTGCTCCCAAAAAACATTAAATAATTAAATTATTTTCTTGGCTTTCCCTTAGGACATTTGTGCGCCTGGGCGAGCACGATCTGACGACGGACACGGAGGCACGCCACGTTGATGTGCCGATCGCTAAGGTAATTATTTCATTGAGATGCCTCTGATTGACCGACTGACTGACTGGCTGACTGATTGAAGAGTAACGCAAACAAGTTTACCATAAAACGAGAAAGAAGAAATATCTTCGGCACGCCGAGGATTTAATATCCTTGCAGACCCAACCTTTTTATAATGCTCATATTGCTTTGCCGGTATCTAAGAAGCACAGGGAAAATAGTTAATGCCGAGTTTGGTCAGGATATCGCGAAAAACAAAAAAGTTTTCCATACAACAACTTATTTTCGACCGATAGTTCCTATGGCAGCTATATGATTCAGTGGTCCGATCTTAATAGGATTTTGCATATATATGAGGAGCATAGTAAAACTAATAAATGCCGAGTTTGGTCAAGATATCTTGATAAACAGAAAAGTTTTTCATACAAGAAACTACTTTTGGACCGATCGTTCCTATGGCAGCTATATGATATAGTGGTGCGATCCAGCTGGTTCCGACATATATATTGCCAAGTTTCATAAATATAGCTTTCAAACTGAGAGACTATTCCGCATAGAAACAGACAGACGGACAGCCGGACTATATCGACTCGGCTGTTGATACTGATCATGAATATACATATATACTTTATGGGGTTGGAGATGTCTCATTTCACTGCTAGGGTATTAAAGAGGGAAAATAGAGGAAAAATCGATTTTTTATTTAAACAAAGTATTTATAGTAAATTTTATTTCTCTTCTGTCCACAGTACGTGAGGAATCCGAATTATAATAGTCGCATTGGACGCGGCGATATGGCCATACTCTATTTGGAGCGTAATGTTGAGTTTACGGATACGATAATACCCATTTGTATGCCGAACAGTCCCAGTTTGCGTGCCAAGTCGTACGTTTCATCGAATCCCTTTGTTGTCGGCTGGGGCAAGACTCAGGAAGGTGGTGAATCCTCCAACATACTCATGCAACTGATGATACCCGTCCTGGACAATCAGGTCTGCCGCACCAGCTATGCGAAAGTGAATCGTTTCTTTAGCGAGGAACAGTTCGATAAGGCTGTGCTCTGTGCGGGCGTGCTGACCGGCGGCAAGGATACCTGTCAGGGCGACTCCGGCGGACCGCTGATGACCTCCGAGGTGACCGACGGTCAAATGCGTTTCTATTTGATTGGCGTGGTCGCATATGGTGTGGGCTGTGCCAGGCCCGAGGTGCCCGGCGTCTACACGAGCACACAATACTTTATGGATTGGATACTCGAGCAGCTGTTGGATACGCCCTGATTTGGCCAACTCCGTAGCCATCTTCTGTCCTAGACCTAACTACTCATATGTGCTTAAAGTATATAATAATAATAATAATGATAATAATGTACGGAGCGCTCCAAGCGCAACTCAAATATTGACACGGACTCTGGGTCCTTTTTGTGTGTGCCTGGGCTTTGTTCTCATGACCTCAGCGTTGTCTAAGCCTTGAGGTGAATGCCTGGCCGCGCGTTACCCAAAGACTTATGCAAATAGCGTATGCCGAGCGCATCATCAATCATGCCTCTAATGGAATGTCTTGGGCAGGCAGCGAAAGTAACCCCCGATCCCCAGACCCTGGGGTGAGGTACATGTGTTTTAAAGGGTTGGCCGGGCCACGACATGAACTGCATTCTAATTGCACGAGCTGAGAAGCTCAGATCACAAAGGATTTGAATAGAATTCGGGGCACAACTGCCTTGATAACATTTGGGCGCCATCTCAGCGATGAGATGAGAGATTCCCCCAGACAGCATTTGGCACGCTTTGTCTCCCCTCTAATCAGATCGAATGCCAGACGCATCCTTTCGGGCAAAATTAGGGACGCTCTCGCCCGCGCATTTGTGGCCACGTGTCTTGTAGGACAGAAGTTTTTCTTTTCTAATTCCTTGTGATTCAAATCGGAGCTGGAGCTGCCATCAACTGGCAGCTGTTCCCGTCAAGCCTTCATTTGAGCGCAGTTGTTCTTACGCTCTGTTGGCCCAACACTCGCCTTGCATTTGCAATCAAGCTGGCATCACAACACACGAGTTCCTGCGGCCCGATCATTTATCAATAAATTTGCATACGAAATTCGCTAGAAATTTGCATGCACAAGCGGATTTTTGGCGAGCATCCGAACACAAGGGTGTTAATTTCATCATTAGCTGTGATATCTTTATTGACAGCTCTGTGCGAAAAGAGCCTACCCAAGGGTAGGCGCCCCGTACGCGCTGAGGGGTTGTCTTTGCGAAAAAAAAAAAACATCAACAGTCAAGAGGTATACAAAGGAAAAACCCACAATCCCAAATATAAACACAATTGGCAATTGGCAGGCCGCAATTGTTAACCGAGATTTCCCATTGATTTCCAAAGGGTAATTCTCGCAAATCTCTTTGAAATTAGTTCATCCATTGCTCATATGTGATATGATCTTTTAACGCATCATTTAAGTTCCCAGCACAAATCGCCAGCGATGTGGGTGCAGTGAATACGATCCTTATGTTTTGTGATGAACTTTTGCAAGATTATTCTACTGACGGCGGGAATGACTTTAGAAACGAACTTTTTTCAACGCATCGATTTATAATTTGTTTGAATGCCAATTGATAGTAGGGATCCGTACGAATTCAAAAAGGTATAACATTTCAAAATCTGACAGTATTTACCCGAGATATTCAATAAAAATCATCAAAAAAT
>NW_026996405.1:0-1485 GCF_035044405.1 Drosophila montana | reverse complement strand
AAAGAATAACACACTGCAGTAATGCAATTTTATTTAATGGTCCTATATGAACATATTTGACAAGTGCAAAGTGCAAATTCCGATGGTGAGACTTACTAGTAAATAATATTTTACTGTTTCCCTGTTTCCTAATTGCAGAAGAAAAGAACCATAAAAAAGAACGAATAAAAAGAAAATAAATAGCATCCTTGTATATGGATTTTAATAATTTTTTATTAACTATCATTCAATTATACTGTATGCCTGTATCCTTTAAAAGAAATACATGACATTTCATATTGGGGGGCTGTATACAATTAACAAAAATTGATGAATTTATTAAGATATCAAGGAAAAATAATCTCTATATATAAAACTGTTTGTCCTGACTGACTGACTGACTGACTGACTGACTGACTGACTGACTGACTGACTGATTGGTGATCAACGCACAGCCCAAACCGTAAGAGCTAGGAAGCTGAAATTTTCACTGTAGCTACCTTATGTGATGTAGGTGCACGTTAAGACGGGGTTTCGGGAAATTCCACCCGCAAGTGTGGAAAAATCGCGAAAAACGTTTGTATGTAACTTTTTTGTTTACCATCTGATCGGCCTCAAACTTATTTTCAAAGATCTTTGTTCAAATTCATTTGAGGGGTGTTTTACACTTTTCGAAAAATCCGTTCCTCCTTGGTGGAAATGGAGTTCAAAGATTTGGTGGGTGACGTTTCGCGCTCAAATTCATTTCCAGTGATCTATAAGAAAAATCATTTGAGACGTGTTTCACACTTTTCGCAGAATTCAAACTTCTTCGGGGGGAGTGCGATTTAAAGATTTTTTGGGTGAAGTTTTAAGTTGTGTCCGATTTGCTTCAAACATATTTTCAAAGCTCTACATAAGAACTTAATATATACGTATTTCAGCGATTTGGGAAATTCCACCCGCAACAGTGGTAAATTGGCGGAAAACCGTTGTATGAAAGTTTTTTGTTTACCATCCGATCGGCCCCAAACTTATTTTTAAAGATCTTTGTTCAAATTCATTTAAGGGGTGTTTCACACTTTTCGAAAAATCCGTTCCTCCTTGGAGGAAATGGAGGTCAAAAATTTGGTGGGTGACGTTTCGCGCTCAAATTCGTTTCCAAAGATCTATAAGAAAAATCATTTGAGACGTGTTTCACACTTTTCGCAGAATTAAAACTTCTTCGGGGGGAATGCGATTTAATGATTTTTTTGGCGAAGTTTTAAGTTTTGTCCGGTTTGCTTCAAACTTATTTTCAAAGCTCTAAATAAGAACTTAATAAATACGTATTTCAGCGATTTGGGAAATTCCACCCGCAACAGTGGTAAATTGGCGGAAAACGGTTGTATGAAAGTTTTTTGTTTACCATCCGATCGGCCCCAAACTTATTTTCAAAGATCTTTGTTCAAATTCATTTAAGGGGTGTTTCACACTTTTCGAAAAATCCGCTCCTCCTTGGAGGAAATGGAGGTCAAAAATTTGGTG
>NW_026996404.1:0-1555 GCF_035044405.1 Drosophila montana | reverse complement strand
AAAAAAATAAATATACACTATTTTAGAAGCTAAATGTCAAGTACAGCTAAAAATACAAACGGTCGGACAGACACACGGACATGGCTAGATCGACTCGGCCACTGATGCTGATCAAGAATATATATACTTTATGGGGTCGGAGATGCTTCCTTCTGTCTGTTACATACATTTTTACAAATACAATATACCCTGTTTACCCCTTTTTAATGGGTTCAGGGTATAAAAATAGTTTCCTCGGCAGGGTTCGAACTCGCAACTAACCACACTACTTGCCGCCGCCTCTAACTAACAGCCAAATCAGCCAAAAAAATAAAAAATAGTTCCCTCGGTAGGGTTCGAAGTCGCTACGGACCACACTACTCGCCGCCGCCTCAACCCAACAGCCACACCAATCATTGAGTCTTGGTGAGACAAAAACGAATTAAAATAGCAGCACAGAACACAATACAACCGCAATTGCAATGCTGTTGTTAGAATTCAAAGCAGACGAGCATGAATGTGTGTGTACATGTATAAAGAAATTCTTTCAATTTGCGCTTGTTGATTTATAGCTATAAGGTAGTAGCGGGGAGGTGGGGAAAACTATAAAATGAAAGATACTTGATATATATATATATCGTTGATATATATCGCAGCTTTCGCAGCGTTCGGACGTGCTATTTTAATCCGCTATGCCGTTTCACATTTGTGTTGAGTGCAGTACTGAGGTATCAGCAGCTCAGCTGAGAAACTTTGATGCTATCCAGTGCTCTTCGATTTGCCGCAGAGTTTTTCATATTGCGTGCATTGAGTTATCAACGGAGGCTTTAAAGCTTTTAACAAACTTGCCAAATCTGTTATGGCAGTGTGACTACTGTGTCGTGTCTAATGATTCTCATATGAAAATTGATGAACTTAGCGCTAAAGTGTTAAACCTTGAGAAACTTTATGACGGTCTGCAAGCAAAAATAGAGCAGAATCGCATTGTCAAAACTGTTCCTAATCTTGCTCCCAAGAACATAATAAATACAAAGACTCAACAGCGCGTCATAGAAAGCGATCAACAGTCTGTTTCAACATCTGCAGGGGGCATTGACCTAGGTCACTTACTCGTCTATGCAGTGGAAACGCATGCAGAGTTTGAGAGCGAAGGTTTTGTAACAATTCGGAAAAAGCAAAAGAGGAAACGGGCAAACAATAACAATAAGCTTGTGGTTGGTGAAGCGCCTGATTGCGCAGAGCTTGAAGTAAAGCACAGCTTAAAATATTTACATGTTAGTAAATTCTCGACCAAAACGCAACCAGAGGCAGTGTTGAGATATGTTACCAACAATCTAAAAGTTAATATTGATGCGCTTACGTGTTTCAAGCTGGTTAAACTAAATGCGGATTTATCATCAATGCGATTTTTCAACTTTAAGCTGGGAGTTCCTGAGCCATTATTTGCAAAAGTCTATAACACTTCGTTTTGGCCTTTATCAGTAAAAGTGTCTAGATTCGTGCACAGGCCTAAATCTGCGAATCTATTCGCCCACGCACATCTTCGACGATCGAACAAGTTTTCGCTAACATTTCG
>NW_026996403.1:0-541 GCF_035044405.1 Drosophila montana | reverse complement strand
GCACACCTACTCATACACACACACACACACACACACACACACACACACACACACACACACACACACACACACACACACACACACACACACACACACACACACACACACACACACACACACACACACACACACACACACACACACACACACACACACACACACACACACACACACACACACACACACACACACACACACACACACACACACACACACACACACACACACACACACACACACACACACACACACACACACACACACACACACACACACACACACACACACACACACACACACACACACACACACACACACACACACATAAGTATTTTACATAAGGTCACGGTTCCGAACAATTGCCAACCCCGCCACGCATGTGGTGTACCTAAAGAGGGCTCTGGTGACCGAATCGGAGCGGTATAACTCCCAACGGTTAAACGCTGGGGGAAACTCTGAGCCACCGCGGGACTCCTGAGGAGACCTGACTGCAACCCGCACAAAACCACAAATCCACCAAGCGTCTGCTTCACATTGAACG
>NW_026996402.1:0-3127 GCF_035044405.1 Drosophila montana | reverse complement strand
AATTTTATTTTAATTATATTTTATTTTAATTATTTTTAATTTTTATTAATTTTATTTTAATTAATTTTGACTTTAATTAATTTTATTTTAATTAATTTTGATTTTAATTAATTTTATTTTAATTATTTTTAATTTTTATTAATTTTATTTTAATTATTTTATTTTAATGAATTTTATTCGACTTTATTTTATCCGCACAAAAGAAAAACAGTCGCACTTTTAGTTGACCACCCTAACAAGTGACGCTGCGTACCGGCGTCGGCCTACGGTACCCTTCTGCTACTCGCGTCCACTCTTTTACCGTGGTTCTATGTCACTCCACTGGGCTCACTTTCACTCGGTTGTTGATTA
Source organism: Drosophila montana (assembly GCF_035044405.1). Classification (NCBI taxonomy): domain Eukaryota; kingdom Metazoa; phylum Arthropoda; class Insecta; order Diptera; family Drosophilidae; genus Drosophila; species Drosophila montana. The sequence goes on along the minus strand of NW_026996402.1, from coordinate 2,776 downwards.
ATTATTATTAGTTTTCGTTAATTGTCATTATGTTTTGCACCGGTGAGCACTTAAAAAAAAACATAAGAAAAATGTTCACTCTTGCTGCTCGCTTTGCCTGCAATGTTCACCATATTTATATTTTTATTTATTTTTTTTCCACTTAGATTGTTCACCAAAAAAAATTATTCGCCACTACAGCTCCAATGTTCATATTGGGCCGAATCCACTTTATTGTTCACCTTTTTTTTTCCCGTCGCGCTTACTTTCGACTTCACTTCAAATTTCGACGCGTACCGGACGACGATTCGCCCCACGGTGGGCCTTCGCAGCTGTCCCGTTGACGCGCGCTCTGCCGACTCTCGGCTTATGCGTGTGAGCGTGTGCCTGTATGTGTGCACACACGCTAGCACGCTCGCGCAAACTCGCTCGCTCAGCGAGACGTTTTATGACTGTCCGTTAGTTTTCGAGTCTCTGCTTTGTCTTTCTAGTTGTCCCCACTTGTCTGCCTGCACGTGTGCGTTTGTTGCTGACACCCCTGTGGGACTTTCTATGCTCCCTTTTCCTATGCCGCAGGCAGCTAACTTCTCAGTTATTTTTGCCGTTTTGACTTTAACCTACTCTGGAGGCACTTTCATGGGCTTTTAGGCCACGTTAGTGCCACGCCCCTTCACGCCTAGGGTCCCTGCTCGGGCGCCACTTGTAAAGTAGCTTCTTGGCCGGGGTGATAACTCAGTCTTACCCAGGTCCACTCTACAAGAAATTTGTAGTTTGCCGAGACGCGAAGTTGGAAAGGGGGGTATGGAGCCGTCGGGATGACTCTGCCGCAGAGTGGTTGCTAATTCTGTTAAAGAAAAGGGGAAGCCGCCGGGATCGCTCCACTGCGGTTAGGTTAGAATTGGCCTGCGTGATGGGTGCTGCTGGGATCGCTCCGCTGCAAGACGAAAGCCTACAAACGCACAATTGCTACACAGATAACGCAAACACTGTTTTATTTCGTGTACGTTCACTTCCGTTTTATTTGCTTTATTAGCTTCCCTAAGCTTGCTGCACCGTCAATTCTAGGCTGTTCCTACCTAACCTGGCAGCTAACTTGCGTTCCCTAAACTCTGTCCTTCGTTATGTATGCACGTCCGATACTCACGCTTGTCGGTTCCAAAGTGAAGCTGCTGATCGGCGGCAGCAGCTCACGACCCTTTTTCGCCCTTTTCGCTTTGCGGCGAAAATCCTCTCTCTAAGCTTAGCTCTCTTTAACTCCTAAAAACCTCAGCTGCGTTGTAATTCGATTGCGCTTGCAATCGGGCTCTATTAATTTAGTAAGCATCCCTTTAACTGATAAGTGACTTCATTGTATTATGACAAAAATATGATTATTAATTACTTCATTTTCTTTTATGCTTAACCTATGATAAAATATGATTATTAACTATTTATTCCATTCGTTCATTATTTCATTCTTTTCCTTTATGTTTGTTTGATTATTGATTATTTATTCTTTTCCTTTATTTTATGTTTGGGCGCGGGATTCACAGTGACTCCGCGTCACACTTTTTTTTAAGTAAAATAGGTCCCTACAGTAAACAAAACAAGTAAGAGGTTCTAGTCGGGAGGTCCCGACTAGAGGATACCCTGAACCCTCTTATTTCAACACAAAAAAAATCTCGCGCTCGCTTACTTTAGTAGTAATAAAGATAAATTTAAAAAAAAACAAGTAAGAGATTCTAGTCGGGAGCTCCCGACTAGGGGATACCCTGAACCCTCTTGTTCCAACACCAAATGCAGCTTTTAATAAAAATGAAAAAAAAAGTTCCATATGCTGGGTTCGAACTCGCCACTAACCGCACTACTTGCCGCCGCCTCTACTGAACAGCCACCACACTAATCAATGAGTTTCCTCCATAGGGTTCGAACTCGCAACAGACCGCACTACTTGCCGCCGCCTCTACACAACAGCCACACCAATCAATGAGTCTTGGTGAGACAAAAACGAATTAAAATAGCAGCACAGGAAACAATACAACCGCAATTGCAATGCTGTTAATAGAATTCAAAGCAGACGCGCATGAATGTGTGTGTACATGTATACAGAAATTCTTGCAATTTGCGCTTGTTGCCGGCGATGGGAGAAAAGTCAAAACACATTTTCTTTAATAATTTCTGTGTTTTCTTAACCGATCTTGATTAAATTTTCTACAGTACATCTTATTGTACCATCGAATATTTGTATATTTTCAAACTTGTCGTCAGCATAAATTGGTGTTTTTACCTGATTTATAGCTATGTGGTAGTAGCGGGGAGGTGAGGATAGCTATTGGAAACGGGGCAAGTTATCGAATATCGGAAACAAACTCGACCTGCGCGAGCACCAGGAGGACCTACAGCTAAAATTTCAAGTCTTTAGCTCTTATAGGCTCTCAGATCCGTGCGATCATACGGACGGACGGTCAGACAGACGGACATGGCTAGATCGACTCGGCTACTGATGCTGATCAAGAATATATATTTTTTATGAGGTCGGAGATGCTTCCTTCTTCCTGTAACATACATTTGCACAATTACATTATACCCTCCGCCGCCGACTCTACCCAACAGCCACACTAGCCAAAAAAAAATAAATAGTTCCCTCGGTAGGGTTCGAAGTCGCTACAGACCACACTACTCGCCGCCGCCTCTACCCAACAGCAACACCAATACTTAAGTCTTAATGACAAAAACCCAATTAAAATAGCAGCAAAGAAAACAATACAATCGCAATTGCAATGCTGTTGATAGAATTCAAAGAAGCATATAAAACGCG
>NW_026996401.1:0-1101 GCF_035044405.1 Drosophila montana | reverse complement strand
GTCCATGAAACTTCAAGCGTTCACATTTACGATAAAACATAAACGCGGTTCCGAAAACGTCGTTGCTGACGCCTTATCGCGGCAAAATGAATCTACAGTGGAAGAACTCGAGTCAATTAGCCCCATTGTCGATTTACAGTCGGTCCACTTCAAGTCCCCAGAATATTTGAACTTGATAGAACGCATTCGGGTCAACCAAGCTAAACTACCCGACTTGAAAGTCGTAGAAGGGTACGTCTATAAAAAGACAGATTTTAGCAGCGGCGATGACGCACATGAAATGAACGCGTGGAAATTATGGGTTCCACCGGCGTTAGTTTCAGAGATCTTGCAACAAGCTCACGATCCACCCAGCTCAGCTTATTGTGGCATGGCGAAAACAGTCGAGAAACTAAAAAGATATTTATTTTGGCCACGCATGGTTACCCAAATACGAGCGTACATCTCCAATTGTGACATTTGTCGTTCCACGAAGAGCCCGAATATAGTTTTGAAATCCCCGATGGGCAAACCATTAACGTCTGATAGGCCTTTTCAAAAACTTTATTTAGATCTTCTACGCCCATACCCGAGAACTAAAGCTGGAAACATTGGTTTACTCATCGTCGTAGATCACAATACTAAATTCCACTTTCTCAGCCCGCTTAAGAAGTTTACGGCCCCAAAAATTTGCGAGATCCTGGAAGAATCACTCTTTTATACCTTTGGAGTCCCAGAAGCATTGTTGACAGATAACGGTTCCCAATTTAGGTCGAGCTTCTTTGAAGCCTTCCTAACCAAATTTGGCGTAACGCATCGTTGTATGGCCAAATATTTCCCCCAAGCGAATGCTAGTGAAAGGTTGAATCGATCGGTGTTGGCAGCTATACGCGCTTATATCGGTAACGAACCTTTCAATTGGGATGCGAATCTCAGTGTCATAAGTGGGGCGTTAAGAGCTACTGTGCACCGCAGCACGGGATACTCGCCCTACTTCCTCGGTTTTGGACAAAACATGATCTTTAACGGGAAAGATTATAGCCTTTTGCGTAAACTCGACCTCCTAAGCGACGACACAGGAATTAATAATCCAGATGCATTACAATTGGCAAGGCAAAAAGC